>NC_088924.1:8730000-8795000 GCF_038396675.1 Hydra vulgaris
TAGAAAAGTAAAGCTGTCATCATTTAAAATATAAAGGGTGTTGTCAAAATATGTTGAAAATAAAATTAAGTTACTAATAAAATCACGTTCAACAATGATAATCATTCTTACTGTAGTAAAATATAGTACTAACTGTTAAATTTGAATAAATAAATATAAAATTAACAAAAACAATGAATAAATAAGAACATTAACTTGAACTTTAACTAAATCTTGAATTTGAATTAATTGGTACTAATTTGTTCAAGCATAACCTTAAAAAATAAGTTTATGTATATTTTATATATTAATAATAATTATATGTATAACTAGTTATATTTATAGTTAACTATCAGGAGTTATATGTATAACTATATGCATTTTAAAGCATATTACTTTATTTAAACATTACTTAGATCATATTACTTTGAAAACTGGACCCAGAGGCTTTATTCTCAATAACACTGTGGTACTCCAGATTAAAAATTGAAAAGTTTCTGTAAATATCCTGTTTTTGTTCCTCAATGTAGTTCGTAAGTCCCTTAAGTCTTAAGGACCTTATTATATCTAAAGTTAAAAGTTTTGGAGCATAAAAAAAGTTAGAGAAACCCATCTCTATCCTATTTTTTTCTTTTTTTAATAAAGAAAATTGGGAATTCTTTGACTTTCAAACCTGCATTTCTTTGTGGGACACTGCAGTGACCCATGCATGCAAGATTGGTTTTTGACAACATTTCAACTTGCATCAGTTAATTGTTTGCAAATAATTTACTCAAGATCTATATTCAAATAACTATTATATTATCCTAATAATACGTCTATTTGCACAAATCTTAATCTTATTTCTATAAAGAAAGATAAAAATTATTCGTGGTACTTACATACTTGCTTGCCATTCTCTTTATTAATATAAAATATTTTCACACAATATTAACGTAACAAATGCAAATTTTTTTTTAGTTTCCAGCTTTTAAATCAATTCCCATGCAAATCCCACAGGAAACTCACGTGGGATTTCCCATGTGTGTAAATACCATATGGTTCCCACATGTAACCCATGTGGGATTACCCACATGGGTTTAAGGTGACAAATTTCCATACGGATACCACATGGGAAAATCCGTCCCACATAAATCCCATCAATCCCACACGGAACCCACGCGGAACCCATGTGGGACGCGGTTTTTTTTTTCACTGGGAATAACTCAGGCCTGAGGCAACCGGGGTCAGTCGGGGCATTTGCCCCCCCCCCCCAATAATTTTTCAAATAAATAATTTTGATAAAAATTGAATGAAAAATGACTAACAAAAAATGTTCATTTAAACTATTTTGGGGCCCCTTAATCCAGCACTGCCCCCCTACCCTACCCCAATACAATTTTTGTTCCTACGGGCCTGTAACTAATAATTTTAAGGTCAGTAAACTAGTATTTACGGCCGCGTCTTGGTATGCTTTTCGAGGCCGTAGCCTTGCTCTATGGCACGCATTGTATTTTTCATACGTTCACGTACACTTGGAACTCGTAGTACAAGCGAATAATCACAATATCAAGCTCAAGATATAGCCAAACTTGAGCAAATTTAATTCCGAGCCACGAAATACATTTCAACTTTAAAGGAATTACCCTACACTTAGCGACAATCAAGATTAAACCTGACAACGCTAACCGAACAACGTGCAAGAGCAGATCTCATTCAACAATACAAAATTAACAGCAAAATCAACGTAATTAAATTCTTAGTCCCTCAGCGTTAACCAAACTCAACGTCACTAAAGTAAAGTTTTTGAACTCACACTAAACAACTCAAAGTACAACTTTTTCGAAACTGCGCTTAAAGAAATAACTTCTTCACCAACTGTGTGGTCAAACCATGGAACTCTTTAAACAAAAACGCGATAAATTCAATAAACATAAGTAATAGTATAACTTTAAAAGTTAAAGACTGTGTTTTAATCACAAGAGTGGCCAAGCACGGCTCTTCATCAATAATTTGTAAATTTTATTGTAAATAAATCAAAATTAAAATAAGCTTCAACTAATTTTAAAATTTTCTATCAAAATATTTTTTATTACAAAAAGATTAAAATAACTTTTTTTGATCTTTATTTAGTATCAGAATTAAACAGGTTACCGTTTGTAAAGACTATAAGTTCTGAGAAATTATGTTTCTTTTGCTTCGTACCAAGCATTAGCTCAGTAAAACAAACACTTGTTACAATAAAAAAAAGCTAAAATACGGACTTCGCTAAAATAAACTGATTGATTTAACAAATTATTTTAATTTTTCCGGGGTACGTTTCCGGATATCACAATCGGTATACTCTGTTATAAATCGGTTTGGACTTGATTAAAAATTTTATTTTGTATTTTATACTTTATTTTTTTATACTTAACTATAATAAACTTAGTTATTTTTTATGCTTTAGTCTTACGTTATGGTTCATTTAAAAGAAACGGTTTTGAAAAACTAATCGATATTCGTGAACTTAACTTGAGAAAAAAATGAATGTTAAATTTATTTTTTTCCTGGTTTTGATGGTTTGGAGTCTGGAAACATTTTTGACCGGTAAGTTATACAATCTTTTAATTTACTAAAATATTTGAATAAATTTAATATTATTAGATATAATTTTGTTTAATTTTTTGTTCTTATTAATTAAATTGCTAATTAAATACAAAAATAAAATAAACAAACACAAAGAAAATCACAAAAGAAGCACTAAATAAAGAAGTTAAAAAATAATGAAAAATTGATTAATAACCAAGAACAAAAATATTTAGTAAAATTTGTTTAAGTAATACACGTTGAGTGCAAACTCTACAAACACTTCAGAGTTCGCTTCCGCTATTGTTTTTGATCGTGCTGAATTTTACGGCCTTGTGGTCGCAGAAAATTCAGTTAAAAATTTTTTTTTAATATTAAGAAATAAAGGCTTATTTTGTGTTTTTTGTCTCCGTTTTATTAAATTCAAAAACTCCGTGTATGGGTTTAATCCGAAACCAAGATGGCACACCCTGATAACAAACTCTGTTATCAGGGAGTATGTATATAGGAGAAACTTTAGCACACTACCGCAATGTACTGAGACATTTTCAAAAAATTAAAAAAAAAAATTTTTTTAATAATTACACAAAGAAATATTTTTTTTAGTGAAATCACTAAAAAGTATAAAAAATATAGAAAAAAGTATAGAGGCAACTTTTCCGCTCTACCTTAAAAACGTCATTTGAAAAATCGTCTGTTGAAAATACTCCTTCTGAAGCAGTTAAGGTAAGGAGATTTGTTATTTAAGGGTGATACAAAACGTTCAACGTTGTTGACAGTTTTATTTAAAATATCCAATTAAGGAAAGTATTTTTCAATTTAGGGTATTCATTAGTTTGGTTACTATTGCGAGCATACCTTTTGTGAACCTATGAGAGAACTTCTTGCATTTTGGAGTTCTTTGGGCAATACAACTTTTTTTTTAATTAAATCATCTGCATTTGATGAAAATTTGGGATGAAACTTAAAAGTTAAAATTTCGAAAAAATATACAAAATTTTTATAGTTCCTTGATGGAACTATAAAAATTAAAGTAAATAATTTTTTGTTTTAAAAAATAATTTTTAAATTACTTTAGTTTTTAATAATGTGTTCTTTTACACTAATTAATTCAAAGATTCCGAACATTTTTGTAACAAATCTCTGAAATACCGTTTCAAGTTTGTTAGATAGAACTTTTAAGTTCTTGCATCGTATTATACTGTCAAGAATTTTTATATAAAGTTTGTGCAAATACCCCACATAAATTTTCAATAGGGTTTAGGAATAAAATATCCATGTTTTAGATGGCCAATCCAAAACATGTATATATTTTTTCCTTGAACCACTGTTTTGTACTTCGTGCCGTGTGAATCGCGACAATTATCTTATTGGTAAATCCAATTCCCAGTAGGTAAACCTTCACAAATATTAAAATATCTTCGTAAACTCTTGCATTCTTTTTTTTTATAATAAAACAAAATGCGGCCCACACCATAACTGTCCCTCCTCCAAAGTTACGTCTCATAGAAATGCAAATTTTTATCAAATCATGCCAATAATACTTAAAACCATCAAGCCAATTAAAGTCAAACTATAAGATATTTTCCCATTTTATGTCTCATGTTACATGGTCTTTGTCACATGTCATGTCACATGGTCTTTGGCAAACTTAAATCTTGTACTTTTATGCTTTTTTGGCAGTAATTTTTTGATCACTTTTTTCCAATGAGACCGTACTGATTTTGATAAATTTTATTGGACACGTCTAATGTTTACAGATATTTCCAGTTTATTCCTTAATTGTGTTGCTGTTCGTTCAAACTCATAATAGAAAAATGTTGCCTTCATGTTATTTTTTTATTACCGCCCTTTGGTGATTTTTGTTGTAATTTTCACCTAAGTTTATAAAATTGCTCACTGCATGATGAGATCTTTTGATTTTCTTTGCAATTTTTCGATAGATCAAATCCATATCTTTTTAAGCAACAACTTTTGCATTTCTACCTCTTTTAACACCCTTCCGTCGGGCAGTGTAATAATTAAATAACAAATGTTAATTTAATTAAACACACAACTTTTATATAGAACAAACAAACCATAATCTTGCTTAAACTTTAATCAACTATTATTAAGTGTTCAAAACAAACTGATGGAAATTTCGCCTGTATGTATGCTAGGGGTGCACCGATGCCTATGCCGATTACCTTGGCCAATGTAAATGCTGATTGGCACAGGCTGATACCGATGCATCGGCTGATGCATCATTATCGGCCAAAGATTAGAATTCGTACTTTTTTTTTTACTAATAGGTAAATTAGGATTTGTATAGAAAGACATCTTGTTAAGCAAACCTAAAGAAAAGATTAGTAGTCAATTTACTGGACAATTAAATTTTTTTGATATTAAAGCAGCATGCATGAATGTTGAATATTTTAAAGGATAAATACATGACTGGAATATCATTAACGCTGTTTAGTCAATAAATCAAAACGTTAGGCTATAATTTTAGGTTGACAATATCCCCAATAAGGGCGCTATTTTACTTCTCTACACCCTATTTTTATTAATAGTTGTGATAAATAGTTTTATGCTGTTCAAAATTCACATAAAAACATAAAGACATGAAAATAAAAGGAAAGTAATTTGATGTTAAAGTGTTAAAAAAATACACAAAAAGCGCTGTTTGCCATCAATTTTAAAACATGACTGGCTATTTGCCATCAATTCTAAAACATGACTGGCTATTTACCATCAATTCTAAAACATGACTGGTTATTTGGCATCAATTCTAAAACATGACTGGCTGTTTGCCATCAATTCTAAAACATGACTGGCTATTTGCAGGGCCTTACCAGGCTAACTTTGCGCTTCGGGCAAGCAAATAAAATTGCGCCTCCCTCCCAAAAAAATATACAAAAAACACATTATATATATATTTACATAAAAAAAAATTAATTATTGATCACAAAATTTATCGCATCAAGTTAAAAGAACAATTTGTCACCAATGTTTCACAAACTTCAGTTCAAGGTCACTTTTCTGGCTTTTTTGGAGGCAAAGTCACTAATGACATCATCAAAATCAAGTGCGTTGGCCACTTCATGTTTAATTGAAACTACTGCCAGACAAGACAAACGTTCTTAGCCCATATTTGATCTCAAATAGTTTTTTATGATCTTAAGTTTACTGAAACTTCTTTCACACGTGGCAACTGTAACTGGTAAGGTGAGGAAGATGCGAATAGCAATTGCCGTGTTAGGATAAGCATCAGTCAATGAGTATTTATGAATGAGCTGCAAAATGTCCATCGGGCTAGATTTTTCAAAGTTTTCCATCATGGCAGCAGCTTGATATTTAAAGCTTGCCATTTCTGACTGGAAATCTGAAGAATCTAAATCTGCCTTTTAAATTTTAGACAAATTTTTGGCTTTAGTCTTAAGTTCATCCACTGAACTTTTGGAGAGAGAATGTCCACTGAGGAAGTCAAAATCTGAGGATACTGCAGACATAGCTTCAAACCGCCACTCAATTTGTGTGAGAATGCTGTCAAACACAAGGTTGCACTGGGATCCGAAATCTGTTTCTGGTGACAAACGGCAAAAGTCATCTTCAGCTTCATAAAGTGCCATCAGCTTCACTTTGCGCTTTCTCTTCATAGAAAAGTCTCCTTCAATTCCAATTTGGATAGCTGTTTCTGCAGCAGCTTTGATAATGTTGTCCAACCCAACATCTCTCAGATTCTGAATGGAAGCCTTCAGTCCTTTCATTTTTTTTGCTGCAATGTCAATTGAAATATTTTTAGACTGAAGCAGTTTGTTTTCCCGGTCAATTAAAGACAGAATTTGACACCAAAAATCCAACAAACACAGAAAACTGAAATCAATTTGAATGATGAGGTCTTTTGCACTGCAAACTGAGACAGCATTTGTCTTGGGAGTGTGAATTATGGATTCCAAAACTTGAAGAACTTCTTTTATTTGTCTGTGTAGTGGGATGATTGCTTCTTTTTTGGCAGACCATCTTGTATCACTATTTCCCTTTAGTGAGATGGTCAATGTTTTCATCAGTTTTTCCCATCTTAAGGTAGAACTTGAGAAAAAGTTAAAGATGGCTTGAACTTTTCCAAAGAATGTAATCATGAGTGGAGAAACTTCAGCAGCATGGACACCAACTAGGTTTAAAGTGTGAGCTGCACATGGAACAAATCTTGCAAACTCATTTAGAGAATGGATGTGAGCTTGGACGCCATTATATTTTTCAGACATATTGGCTCCATTGTCGTAACCTTGGCCCCGACAATCAGAAATGCTCAGGCCATGCTTCTCCAGTTTTTCGGTGATTTCAGCTGCAAGGCCCTTTCCAGTTTTTTTGTGAGATTCAATGAAGTCCACAAAGCTTTCCTCAATTTTACAGATTTCCTCAGTGATGTGGACATACCTGATTATTTGGGTCATCTGCTCTTTGTGGGAGGCATCTGGAGTGCAGTCAAACAAAACAGAGTAAAATTTAGCTTCTCTGACATTTGACAAAATTCCATTCCTGACTTTCTGCCTAAGTAATTCAATCAGCTCATTTTGAATTCGAGGAGAAAAGTAGGATGTTGTGGTTTTCTTTGCCTTAACGGATGCAACGCGTTCAGCCACTAAAGGATAATAATGGCTTATCAGCTCAATTAAGTTCAGAAAGATGCCACTGTTTTGCTCTCCAATTACTTCTGTTGAACCCCGAAGGTCAAGATTGTTCTTGGCACAGAACAAAATTGCATCAACAATCACTTTCAAGATATCTTTCCACTTTTTCATCTCTTCGTTGAAAACTCTCTGCAGATCAGAATCCAAGGTCTTTCCTTCCTTGAGATTTTTTTCCAGATTTTTCCAATCAGAATAGCATCTTTTGGTGTTCATTGCTGTTTTCGTGTTCTGGAATTCTTGAGTTTAGTTTTTTCCAGTCACAAAATCCTTTTGAAATTTCTTAAAAATTGTTGGTTTTTGTCGTTGAAAATAGCAGACAGCAAAAACAAAACAAAGAATCTTTTTTGTTGCTGTACAGCAGCCAGTAGCGAACAAATTTTTCACCATTGGGATGAATTTTTTCATACCATTTTGAGCTGAAGTGTCGCATTCTGTTGTCAAAGTCACAAAGTGTGTTTGGGAAAAATTCTCTTCTTTCTTGCTCCGGCCCATGCTGAATCAAAAAGCACCTTGTTTTATCTGTCATTTTAGGCCATGTAGCTGGATCACTGTGTTGAACGTTTTCTCCAGAGGTTGCTGAAATTTCTGAGATTTCAGGAGGAAATTCACTGTTGCCCATTTCAATTGGTTTGGAAAGCTGAGAATTTCTATCTTCTTGTGCTTCTGAATCATTTGGTCCAAATTCGTCTTGACTTTGGCCAATGAAAATCTCCTCTTCAAGTAATTCCAATGGATGATATGAATTTAAGTAAGTAATTAAACATGTAGCAGCAACTTCAGCTGTTGAATCATTATCATCTTCATTGCAAATATCCTCTGAAATAATTTGTTTTTCGACAGAAGAGTTTGTCACCAACCACTTCTTGAAACAATTTCTTAGTTTTGCGTCACTTTCAAGACGGTCTCTTCTTTTCTTCTTAGCTTCAGCACCAGATAATTTTTTTGCACGATTCATTGTAAAAAATAATGTTCAGAAAATACAAACTTTTATTTTTTAATTGCGCTCTTCTATTATTTATTTTTTCTTTTCTTCTCCCTCTTTATTTTTATTATTATTTGGTTACTTTACTTTCTTTAGCTTTCATTTCATTTGTTTCTTTATTTAAGCCGCTTAAATTAAGCGTTCTTTTTTTTAATTCGAAGTTCTTTTTTTTTTCTTTTCAGAATAATTTTTAATGTGTGCGTTAAATTAATTTATACGATCCTTAATGAATCATTTGTCTATATTATAAATAATTATTGGTTTTTAATTGTCGTTCTTAAATTCAGCACCAGATAATTTTTTTGCACGATTCATTGTAAAAAATAATGTTCAGAAAATACAACTTTTTAGTGTTTAAGGGCGCTCTTCTGTTTGGTAAATGAGCTTTTAATTTAAAGTTCGTCAGGAGGCGCAATTTTAATTAATTTTCTTATCAACATAAAAGTGACGCCACGCAAATTAGTTTCATAATGTGAAAATAAATAAATTAATTTGGGGAATTTTGCGCCCTCCCAATTTTGGCGCCTCAGGCCGCGGCCCGACTGGCCCCGCCCTTGGCACGGCTATTTGCCATCAATTTTAAAATATGACTGGCTATTTGCCATCAATTCTAAAACATGACTTTATAATTATGTGATAACATAAAATTTACATTAAAAACATTATACAGTTTTTTTTTTAATTCTGATCAAGCATCACACTTTTATAGAGCAATTTATTTTGTATTTCTGATTTTTTAAAGTTTTTCTGAAAAAAATATAATTGCAAAAATGGTGTTTTATTTTCAAATTATTTACTAATGTTTTTTTTTTTGGTAGAATTTTAACAATCTATGATTTTAGGTCATTGAACAACATGCAGAGACTGTATGTACGTTGGGATAAGGGTTAAAAATGCCATTAAGATTGCCTGCCCTTACCCAAACTCTGAATCAATGTATGTACACTCCTTGTATATTTTCCCTATTCAAGTCAGTTAATGTATGGACACTTCCTGCATGTTCTCCATATTTAAGATGTTTAATGTATGTACACTAGGGTAATGACTGAAAATATTTTTGCAAAAATGTTATTAAAGCTAGTTCTAAAGAAAAGTTTCCACACCAAAACACAATTTTTGGTACATGGTAGGTGTTATATTTTTGATAAAATATAACACCTATCATGTTATCGGGCAGCATAGTAGGTGTTATATTTTACCGAAAATATTTGTCTCCCAAAGTAAATCATAATGGGGCTCAAAAGAAGTGAAACTTTATAGAGATTTCATAAATAAAAATCTTTTTTTAATGTAACCTTCTTAAGAATGATATTGTTAAAAAACGTCTTAAAAAGTGACTATTTTCAATTTTTGTTTAGTTTTTTAACATTAGCGGAGAGCAGTTAGGATTTATACACTTTTTACACAAAGTCAGATAAAAGCAAAAACAATTGATACTTTAAAATAGTTTAAATGTTGCTGAATAACCCTAATATCGGGTTTTATAATATTATAGTTTGGTTTTGATAAAAACTTACATGGTGGAACTATGATGGCTTTTGCAAAAAATGGAGACTGTACGAATGCACCCCACGCACGGGATAGCTTCGTTTAATTCTTTGTTCGGCACTTTAGTACAAAGTGAAAAAGATATTTACTGAAATTTTAAAATAAATTGTGAAAGATTAACATTAAAACAGAATAAATCTTTAACATAATAATAATTAACATTATATTGTTTTACAAACAGTTTGTTCAAACTTAAGTCATAAAACCAACATCTTCCATCAGGAACACTTGACATATAAATGATGACATATAACGGATGTACTGCACATTATACATTACAAGATCTTTTTTAATTATAAATACATTGGCTGTTCTAGCTGTAGAAGCACGTTTAGGTGGCTGCAATACACAGACTACGTTTAATAAGTAAACCATTCCTTTGTCTTTGGTATTAGAAAAACGAATTTCCAGGTACTCGAATTATTTCTTAGAAATGAAAATTTTTATTCCATAGGGTTGTATTTGGTTACCACCTGTCCAGTGTAATGTAAAACAGTTTTTTGTTGTTTTTTTTCTAACTTTACCAACACAAAGCTTTTTTCTTTAATATTTTCCGTCATAACCTGATTTTCATTCTCAATATCAGATCCTTCAGAAATCTCCTTAAAAAGAGAACAAGAACTTTCTTTTAAACTTATATCGGTCTCATCTTCACTATAAGTCTCTAAAGTTTTCTTCTGCTTTTTTGATTTGGTTTCTTTTTTTGTGTTAGGTAGCAAATTTAATGCGCGTTTAATATTCTTTGTTTTTTGTTTTCTCTCTTGCTCTTTTTTCTTTTTCTCTTTTGATTTTTCTATTTCTATTAGTCTTTTTCTATTCGGGAGTATCTTTCTATTCGGGAGTATCTTTCTATTCGGGAGTATATATATTCCTGACTTTCATTGCGGTTTTCCTTTCCTTGTGCTTCTAGGTGCATTCCTTTACAACTTAGGGTAAGGTTGAATAGTTTCTGGAGTTATTAATTCCACAGATGATGCAGATAGTTATGCAGCTAGCACTCTTAATAGACCTTAATGAGAAATAGTCATTTCTTCAGGTATAATTTGTTGCATGTTGCAATCTATGACTGCTCTAGAACTAAAATTGTAAACTTGTACAGCAGCAAATTCATCGTCACTGAAATTCAATTTCTTATATGGCTATATCCCAGTTTTTTCGAAAGCATTTCAATGTTTTTTTAATTAAATGATTCAAAACAGGCAATTTTGACCGATTTCAAAATATAGTATATATTTAGAGTTTTTCCTGGGTTATTCACATGCCAATCATTATACGCTATCGTTAACTTGGCCTTAAATGGTCCGAATACTCCCACATCTAAAGGTTGGAAACGGTGAGTTTTGTGAGGAGGAAATAACAAATAAATAATGCATTTACCACGAGCATAGTCCACCGCTTCAATTGTCACATGACTTTCGTGATTGTTGACGAGGAGCAGAATAGGGTTTTCTTTATAGCAAGATGTTTTTATTTTAATATGTTAAAGGACTTCCAAAAATATTCTAGAATTAATACAGCCACTCTTATTAGCCATTCCCAGACTGCTTTCTGGAGCATCCTCAATAAACTGATCCTTGAAATGTACTCTGAAAAAAATGAATATAGAGCCACCATAGAGCTAGTGGTAACACAGTACGATGGTATTGTGTTACAACTAGCTAATAAGATTCCTCCCACGAATTCACCCCTTTCTGCCGATACAAGTTGACCAATTTTTTAGACTTTTTTGCGCTAATAGCTTTTGGCGTGCTTAGCACTGTAGATACTGACTCATCAAAATTATAAATCCTCTCTTCAGAGAATACATATATTCAAAAGCTTTGCGAGGTTCTCATTGAATGTAAAAGAACGTACTGCGATGGTGCTTTCAGGTTTCCGATGTCTTAAGTTTGCGTCTGTCTATTACAGTCCAGCCATTCTTTTCCAGCCATTTTGTTTTGATGCCAGCTAGATGAATATTGTAGTTAGTTTATGTTTGCATATTCGTATGCTCCAAACTTGTAAGATTGTCAACCCATAATGCCTTTTAGAACATTTGGCGATGTACTCATTCAATAGAGTCTCTTATTCGGTAATGAACACTTGATTTGATGTGAATTTGGAAATAAACACCCAAAACAGGGTGTTGTTGTTAGCTTTTTTGTGGAGCTTAGCTAAGCGACTTTGAAGTGTTGTTAGTTTGACACCATATTTTTGTGCGGGCTTCCTAATTGATAAAGTTTTATCTAGAACATCGTTCATCCACAGACTTCATTTCTTCTTCGTCTACGTCTTTCATTCTGGTACCTATTTTTACGTATATTAGTGGCATGATCTGGAAATAATAATTTCTTTATTTTTTTATAAAGCTTTCTAAACCTCGGTGGGGTTCATCCCTACTGTACGAATCCTCCCCACTTACTACTGTACGAATGTGCCCCCACCAAAACAATCAACATATAAATTCAAAATAAAAATAACAGTTAAAATTATCACAAAATTAATGTTTAAATATTAATCTAACACACTTATACAAAAAAGCATAATAAATTATTTCATTAATTTGATCAAAAATCATTACGAATAAACGTTTTCAAATATTGATTGTAAAGTTATTTACGCAGTGCAAAATCACGCATCTACTTGTTCCAATAAAGATTACGATGGCACTGCCATGACGTTTAGGTGTTAGCCTTTGCGCATGAATGGTCTTCACACACACAAAAATAAAAACATGTTAATACAAAGAATGATGTAGATATTACTACTGTACGAATGCTTCCTCTGTACAAATCCTACCTGCTCTCCCCTATATTTGAACAAATAGATTTTTCTTTAAAAGCTTTAAATTTTTTAAACTTTCTTCAAAATTACACTTTTTTTAAGACCCAACTTGATATACTCGAGAGAAACGATTTTGGTAATATATAACACCCACCATGTTTTCAGGTACTTTGGTGCAGGAACTTTTTGTGCAAGAACGCTGGATCTCGCAGAAGACCTTAAGGTCTTGTCATCAAGAACCGCTTTGTTTTTCAACTACATCGTTACATTTATTGTGTTAAATATATATATTCTTGTCGAAAGTAAAAATAAATAAACGTAAAAGATATATAACACTCATATATGTAAGTACTAAGAATTGAATCTTTAAAATTCTACTTTATAAAAATTAAAAATATAAGAGTATGTTATCGATAGATAAAATTATCTCTTAAAGTTTTCTTTTGATTATGTTGTAGTTCCACTCTTGAGTAAAATCAAAATATTTCAAAACTATTTTGTTCCATAAAAAAGCTCCTCGATAAGAGATACAAGATCTACCAAAATTTGTATGCGAAAAAGGTTGTTTGATAAAGTTTTCATTTCGAAGATAGTATTTGTTTGTTTTTTTATGTGAGTATAAATTATTAAATGGAAAAGGGGAAGTTTTAGTTTTACATTTACAAAGAATATTATTTACATTAAGTTGATATACATTAAGAATATTGATTTTAAGTAAAAGAGGCCTCGCATGAGTAAAACGGTCTTTAATGTATTTGTTTTGGATCAGTTTTTGCCTGATTACCTAACCTGTACATATAACTTGTATATATAAATAGCCAGTTTCGTATACATTCAGTATGTATAAGTAACTGCAATCATTTTTTGAACTTTTTTATTTTAGTTAAATAAATTTACATGAAAATGAAATTTTAATTTCTTAAAAATTTTTCTCAATATTAATCCAACTCCCCAAGGCCGATAAGGTCTTAGGAGGTGAATTAACCCTCTTTCAACTCTATAACAAACCTTGACGAATAAGACCGCTGGGTAGAGAAAAAAGTTGAGTGTGGTACTACCAGGGGCGTAGTGGGGATAAAACTCGGAATTTCTTGCTTATAAAGGGAGCACTCTAACACCAGGGCCGTCCCGAAGGATGGGGGATGGTGTAGGAGTGTCTTCCCCCAAAGCTGTCATTTAAGCATTTTAGTTGGCACATTGAGCAAGTTTTGAACTATATTTGGCAAATTACAAATATTGAGGAGATTTTTTTTTTTTTTGTGTTGGCAAAAAATACATACAACACCACCCCATGGAAGACCTCTTTGGGACGGCCCTGTCTACCACTACACCACTTCTGCATTAATTGCATTCATACTGTAGATAAAACCAGTCAGTCTAGTTAAAAAAAAATCTTGTTAAAAGTTTCTTTATTTCAAATGATTCATTTTGTCGTAATTTCTTAACACTTGAACATCAAACTCAAACATCAAAGATTACTTTCTTTTTATTTTCAGACCTATGTTTTTATGTAAATCTATGGTGGCTCTATGGTTAAAAAAATAAGTTCTGCATTTTAAAAATAAATGTTTCCAAATAACATTAAATGAAAAGAATAATCGTTTTTATCAACAAATACACTCAAAAAAAAATTATAAAAAACTTTATGTTTTGCTGAGTCAGCAAAAAATAAGTAAAACACCAACACACCAAAACATACATCCAATGAGCCTAAAAATTTCAGAGCATCTTTATTATTCAAACATGAAGGAACCGTAGCAGAATTTTTTAATAAAAGTTTGTACATCAAAAATGGCGAATAAAAGCAATGGAATAAAAATAAAAATCAACTTTTTATTTAAGATAATTATTCCCAACTTATAATAATGTCATTAGTTTTGTATAATTCTGCTACAGTCCCTCAAGTAATTGTTAAGGAGTACAGTCCCTCAAGTAATTTTTAAGGAGTACTCCATGAAATTTCAAATTGATTGCTTGTATACTTTTTAAGAAAATCCATTTTAAATTTTGCGCAATATCGAAAGAAATAATTCTGTAAAAAACGCATTTCAAAAACATATAGTAATATTTTTATGGAAAGTAAGATTTGCCATCTTCTACATCTTTTTCTTCATTGAAAAATTCCTTTTCGACACCGCTTATCATTTTTTGTCCTTTTTAAGTGCTTCAGAAGATTTTCTTTTTAAAGTGACGTTGACGGTGGCTCTCTGTTTTACACGAATCATAATTACCAAGATATACAAATTTGAGATTAAATATCTCAAAAACTTTTGAAAAACCAGACATTCTATCATTGAAATGAATAACAACTGAAGCTACACAAATATCTAAAACTTCTTTGCAAGCAAATACATCTTTAGGACACCTTTTCTAAATTATTTGATTAAATGCTTTGTTTAAACTTTGGGTAGTACCATGTAGATATCGTTACAACAGTTTTCAGAGGAGAAACCAATAAAAAAATTTATTTTTATTTGCATTATGAATAGCTAATGGCTTACAACTTTTAGGCTGCAAAAGCTATTAGGTACTGAAAATTTAATATATAGTTGACTAAAAAGACAGGAAATCACCATTGCTAGGGGCGTTGCTATAGAAGCTGAAAAGATTGTAACTTTAAAATAATGGATATTATTCATAATATTGAGTTTGAATGTAAAGATTCAGAAAATATAAAGATATATATTTTCTGAATCTAGAATAAATTTCAAATAAAACAACATTAATTTTTTTTTTTTGATTTTTAACCATACAGCCACCTTAATAGACGCATCCCGCATTCCAATGACGTAATAATGTAATGACATCAGGCAGTAATAACATGTAAACATTAAAATATTGTAGTTTTTATTATTTCAAATTAACATTAGTGGTTTTGCCTGTTCTACATTATATAAAGGAGGAGGAAGCGGAGCTTATTGCTGTATTCCACAATGCAAAAGTTCATTTTACAATTTTCAAAAAAAAAAGTCAGAAATTGGATTTTTTTTAAATACACAAGAAATAGCTCTTTGAAATAAGTGTGCACAAAATATTTCTTAATTCAGAAGAAAAGGTGTTAATGATAATTTCGTTATTAAGGACACGACTCTAGTATGCGAGCTTCATTTTAAAAATGAAGACATTCAATTTTTATACAATATTGGCTGAAAAACTTTAAAAAAAAGAAGCATTTCAATCTATTTTTGAATTTAAAAACAAGTTGATGTACAAAAACGATGTTCGCCTAAAAAGAGAAAATTTATCGAAAACTTTGATATTGAAAATGTTTCAGAAATGAAGACAATAATTTTAAAACTAAAGATGAAGAACTATTAATTGGTTTTGAGGTTGAGAAAAGGTGCATATGTTGTGTCGAACTACAAAACGAAATTGATCTACTGGAAAAAGAAAAACACGAGTTGAAATCTCAAATAAGCATTTTTGAATTTGAAAGTAAAAAAAAAAAAAAAAATGAAATCAACTTAACCAATATAAAAGTAAATATATTCTAAGCTATGAAAATATGTTAACAGACAAAGAACTGTTCCAAAAATATACTGGCATTGAACATGAACAGTATATTAATTTGTACAACTTTTTAAATCCAGGGAAAAAAATGGTGAAAGTATTAAACACCACAACTCAGCCTTATCTGAAAATATGTGCAGGTTAGGTAATCAGGCAAAAAATGGTCCTAAAACAAAATTAAACACAGAAAATCAGTTATTTATGTTTTTAGTGTAGCTAGAAAATGGATTTACAATTTTGCGTCTTGGTTATTTAAAATTTCAAAATCAACAACATCTTATTATTTAATAAAATGGATGAAATATTTCTTTGGGGAGTGTATCTATTTGGCCTTTATGCAAACAAGTTAATAAGTTTATGCCAAAAAACTTAAACATGACATTTTCATTAACAAGATGCATTATTGATTGTACTGAATTGTTTTGTCAAAAACCTTCATCACTGAGACTAAGTTCTTTATTCTCTAGTTATAAACATCAAAGGATTGTTAGACATTTCTCCTTCAGGAGAAATAACTTTTATAAGTCAACTTTTTCTGGCAAAGAAATTGTTGTAAGATCAGGTTTCCTTATTAAAAAACTATGGAACGAAAATGATTCATTTATGGCTGATTGTGGGTTTTCCATTTCTGACCAACACAATCATTCTAAAATTAAATATGTTATCTTTTTTAAATGGACAACTAAAGCTAAATAAAGAAGATGCTACAAAAAGTCAAACCATCGCTTCATTGGGAATTCAAGTTGAAAGTGCTATTTGTAGGATTAAAGTATTTTGCCAAATAAGTAATTAAATTCTTTTGGTGTTTCATGGTTCAATTAACCAACTATGGACAGTAACTTATCTTTTATGTAACTTTTTGCCACCACTTATCAAAAAATAAAATCTAAAGTTTTTCAATCAAAAATTACTTAACCCCATTGTCATTTGTATTTGTGTATAATAACCAGTATAATGATCTTTTTTTAAATATGGGTGTCCATTGTCTAATCTGATAAAAAAATCATTGTCATTTAAACATTTAAACATTCGGAAATAGACAAGTGCTTTTTCATTCTAGGACATTTAATTTTGATTAAACCATAATAATATTCAGCCTCTTCATCATATACAAAACCATCTGGACTCGCAGATAACCAAAATAAATTAGGTTGTATTGCAATTCCAGTTGTCCTAACTGAAATATTGCGATTTAATCTATTTTTCACAACTTCAATATATTTCTCTCCTGGATGTGGCTCATAAGCAAGCCCGTGGTCTAAAGATTCTTGAATAAATTTAGGCAAATCAACTTTTTGTGTGTTATTAATTAACTGATGAACAAGAGTTTCAAATTGTCTTTTGCGTATATAAATTTTATGACAAGTACTTGAAGTTAAGCAACGTTTTCTTAGATAAAACCACAGCTTATTTTTATTTTGTGTAACTGTATCAGCTTCATACTTTCTGCTTTGTTCAGAAGATACTTTTATTAATAACAAATAATCTTTTTGTTTCTCATTAAGCTCCCAATTGCGAGGTATATAGCGATGATTTTTATTATAAAAGCTAAGAGGTAAAGGAGGTAGGGTATTAGACACATTAAACAAAATTGCTTTAAATTTTTCAATATTATTGATAAGTTCAAAATTCTTATTTATCTAGAGTTGATAAGATAAAGGAGAACCTATTGGAAAATTTCCAAATGATGTTTCAGTAAAACTAAAAATGCTTTTTTAAATAATTGTTTAAAAAAGCAACATTTGATTTTAGGTTGTAAATATTTCTTTTTTACATTTTATTTGTCTTAGATCATATAAAGTAGGCTTAATGCCACGCTTAAATTCAAATTTTTGAACATTTGTAAACATTAGATTTTTAATTCTTTTAGTTTTATGACCTGGAATGCCCCATTGCCTTAATTTACTTGTACAAGCAATCTCTTCAGGTACATACTCAAGTAAATTTAAAGAATTTTTTGCAAGTTCAAATAATAAACCCATCACTTTATTACAATAACCACTATTTCCAGCAGGGCATGAGCAATATGCTTTTCTAACAGAGTTATTCAATCTGCTAGTATAAACTTTTAAATCACGAACTTCATTTTTCATGCTTGCTTTGCATTTTGCTTTTACTATGATACATGTTAGGTTATATGAAGTGTAAATACTATCCGATGATATATATCGTTCAGATTTAAATCTTTTACCTCTTTCAAATGTTTTTTTTATTGCAATACTTTCGTTTTTAGCTTTTTTTCCTGTAGTTTTCTATTTCCTTAATAGTGAATAGTGGCTAGTATTTTAAACTTTTACACCATGTTAAAGTTTCATCTGCAGATTTCAAATTAGGTGAAATATTTAAATTTCTATTTATTTCTAAAACAATTGGTATTTCAGTTGAATAATTTTGTAAATCTACCATAATATCTTCTACTTGAGAGTTCATTTTTTAAACAATTATCTCAATATTCGTATTTTATCATTGCCTGATGTCATTACATCATTATGTCATTGGAATGCAAAATACGTCTATTGATCAGTGAATCAGCATTAAATAGGGAGAGAATAGGAAGGGGGGCGGGGTAGAGAATAATTATTTTATTTTTCATGTATATATAATTAAACTATAAAGGCATATTTTAATAAATACAAGTTAAAAAACTAAACTTTCATAATGTTAAAAATATCCATAATCCATCAGGGCTACCATATTTAATGTTAACTAGGCTATTAAGATAATCACATTTTTCAATTTTTGCTGTTGAAAGACATTTTCAATTGCTGCACTTTTAAGTAATTTACCTCTAAATATTTTTTAAATAGTGTAGGTCTGATATAGATGTACCATTTTTAATGACATCTTATTACATAAATTATTAGAATCATTAAAAACAACATTTTTAATTATTTTAATATTTTATGTGATAGGATGTCAGGATGTAGCATAATAGGATGAATCATTAAAAATACATTTTTAATGGTACTCATAGTTATCTTGGAATTTTAATATATTTTGACATTGTTTGTTTTAAAGACACTAATAAAGTCAAAATTAAGCAGTTTTACGTGATGTCAACAATACAATTATTAGTTTAACACATTATTGGGCAAAGGAAACAAGCTATGCGCCAATAACTTATGTCACATCAAGAAATTGATATTAGCAACTGTGCCAGTTTTTATTTGCTTATAAGAATACAAATAATAGTACTAATAAAAACACTTGTTTAAGGCTTAACTTTAAGGTTTAAGGCTTAACTTCAAGGTTTAAGGCTTAACTAGTTATTGACAGAGCTAATAGTTGCAATGGCAATAATGTTTTGCTAATTTTATTTAAAAACAAAGTTACTATCTTTATTTTTTTCCTAGAATGCATTATTTTCATGATTAGACCTAGTAACAATTATACTAAATGTTTTATACTAAAGGGTCTCTATATATATTATACAAAGAGACTTATAATGTAATATATATACCTTATAACAAAAGGGCAAGATCTAATAAACATATTGTTATTACATATGTCTCTGAACAGAGAAAATTTTTGTTATTACATATGTCTCTGCAGAAAAAATTTAGATAAAAATAAGTGTATATATAACAAAGTCTACCGATAAAACAGGGTAAGAAGGTCATTGTTTATTTTTTTAATAGTTGATGTTAATGATCATGTGTCAGAATTATGAGATGCAAAAAAAAAAAATCTAAATGTTTCTGATTTAATACTTTTATAAAGCAATCAAAAATTGTTTTTGTTTCTAAAATAAGATTCTATAAATTATATTGTGTAAAAATTTTCTATGCTGCATTTGTCCGATGTTTTTTTAATTAAACCATGCTTTTTGAGTTTATGAATTTCTTTATGATATTACCTTTTTTTAATATTTATATTACCTTTTTTTAATATTTGAAAATGTAAGAATAAGTTAAATGTTTGTGCAACAATTAGTTAATGATTCTTAATAAAAGTTCAATTTTTTCTTATTTGTCCTTTATGATTAGAATTGATTGGTTTAAAATTTAATAAATACAGTTAAAATAAGTTGTTGAGATATAGCACCTACCAATGTTAATCTCTTTCTTGAAGATTAGTAAATATTCTTAACCTCCAAATTGATTAATATAATTTTTGTTAACCTAGTTTTTGCTATAATAATAATTTTTGTAACATTTTTTTAATTTTATTTTAAAGCAAAAAATGAGGTATGCAGTGAAGGAATTGTTGATATTGGTTTCATTATGGATTCTTCTGGCAGCTTGGGTAAAAATTATAAAAATGAAAAAGATTTGTTAAAAACTTTGGCATCACTTTTTAGCATTAAGCCAAATGGTTCTCAGGCAGGAGTTATAACATTCAGTTTTTACACTGAACATAGTATTAAGCTAAATCAGTTTTCTGATCAAGATTCCTTCGACGATGCAGTTGATAGAATTCCATTGATGGGTCATACAACAAGGATTGACAAAGGTCTTCGTCTCGCACAGAAGGAAATGTTCAAAGTTGAAAATGGTGGCCGACCAGGAGTGTCTAAATTACTCGTTTTATTAACAGATGGGTCACAAACACAAGGAAAAGGAGTAGTTGACCCTGCAATTATTGCTAATGAAATACGTAAAGAAGGTATTCCGATTATTGCAATTGGTATTGGATCAGATATCGATAAAACTGAATTAGCAAAAATAGGTGGTGGGGAAGCCAATACTTACAGTGCAGATACATTTGAAAAACTTAAAGAGAGTGATTTCATACAAAATTTAAAAAAAGGCGTCTGTGTAACAGGTATTTTTTAACTTTTTTTTTTTTTTATGCAGATGAGAAAAAGTTTTACCAGGTTAAATCTTTCTTAAAAGTTTGTTTAAGTCTTTACTATGCTACAATCTACTATATTATACATTCATACAAAATTTAAAATTTAAAAGAATATTAAATTTAATTTTAATTTTAGTTCTGATTTAAATTCTAATTTTATTTTTAAAATCAATAGTTTTTTATAGGTTTCTTTTTTTTCAGCTTTAGAACTGCCAAATGAATCCATAACAGATCTCGATGCTTCTACAAAACTAAGTAACTTTATATACACTTATGTTTTTTTTCTTTACAAACTTATACTATTGAAACATTAGATAATGAAAAGTTATTTTTCTTATATAACATGAAGGTAGGTCATTTGGTATGGATATTGTGTTTGCAATGGATACGTCATCATCTTCCTCAAAAGAAATACTTCAGAAACAAAAGAGTTTAATTAGATCTCTTACAAAATACCTTTTACCTTCTTCGTCTAATCAATTAGGATTGGTAACATATTCTAACAAAGGTCATGTGAATGCAGATCTTAGTTCTGAATTTAATGTCATGATTTTAGATGAGATCGAAAACACTGATAAACGACAAAATGTGGATTCAGGTATTAGAGTTGCTTCAGATATGATTTTCAAACCAAGAAATAAAGATGAAAAGCTAAAAAATAGAAGTAAAGTGTTGGTACTGTTTGTGACTGGAAAACAATCCATAAATAACCCACCATTTGTTACAGAAAATTATGAAAAATTATTACAAGATGACAACGTTCAAACATTGGTTATTGCATTTGATGAAAGTGAAGACAATTTTAACAAAAACTTGCATGGATCTAACCTTTTGCAATATACTCAAGAAAAAAAAACAGAAAATTCTGTAAAAAGTTATTTAATGGGATTACACGAAAATGGTATGTTATTTAGTTGAGTTTAATTAGTTTTTTGTTTCACATTTATGATACCTAAGGTCAAAAATACCTAATATATTTTAATTTTAGGTTTTTTAGAAATTATCATAAAACTTTTAAGATATTTCCTAATAAGTTAGTAAAAGTAAAGTCAAGGATGGTCTCACAAATCCTAAATTAAAAATTAAAATTCTTTCTTTCGCATAATTTAGCATAATAGCAAGATTTTTACTGAACATCTATACAGGGTAGTCACTAATTATGGTTTAGTGTAATAACAAAATTTTTACTGAACAACCTATGCAGGATCCTGTAAACTATGCAAAATGGTCACTAGTCATTAAGATAGTCACTAATCATTAAGATGGTCACTACTCATTAAGATGATCATAAAAAGTCTTGGTCATGGAACTCATAGAAATGTTATTGAATTTCATTTGGTCAGGGAAAAAACTGTGGTTTTTCTTTGATAGCTATGGGAAATTTATGGGGCTTTTTTAAAGGATCATTTTATTTTTTCTCTATTCAAAACTTATTTGCAATGAAAAGTACCATGTTAAGTCTTTTCAGAAAAAATATCGCTGCATAAGCCATAAAGCATTTTTTATTAAACTGTACACTTTTTTATTAGACTGTACACTTCTTTTTTATTAGACAGTACACTTCTTTTTTATAAGCAACCAATACTGAGATGCTGATTTCATAATCAACTGATTTCATAACAACTCACTTATAACTAACTCAGTTGCCTAAATCTTTTTAAATCATTAGGAAAAATCTTTAAAAAAAAATTAAAGTAAAATTCCAAATTTTTACATTAATTCAATGTCACTGTTGAATGAGTCAACAAAGAGATTTTGGTTAAGAACATGCAATAAACCTTTAGTCAAAAAGTCAAAAGTTCATTAGCCAAAAGATATTAATGACTAATTATGATTATATAACTACAATTAAATAAGGTGTTAACAATCTAGCAATCACTAATGGGTTACAAAAAGTTTCAAATTAGCTTGAAAACCTAATTTGAAACTACATAGATGTTAGAGTTTTAATTCAAAAACCAAGTGATTACAGTTTAATGCTCTTCTGTGCTGCTTTATGAACATACATTAGGTCTTTATAAAGCTTCTTAATAACTGGAACAATCAAGATGTTCTATAATATTTTTTGTCATATATCTATTTTTTTATTAAAACTTATTATTTGTTTTTATATTTAATTGTATGTCTTTTACAGCATACTTGTTAAAATTTTTTGCATTGAGCAATTTTTATTTGATAAAATTATTTATATAATATATAAAAAATCAAACGATTAAAATTTTTTCCTTTTTATTATTTATTTTTATTTTCACCAAAATATGTTTAAATAGCTGCACTAAAAACATTTTTATTTTTAAGTTTATAATTAATACATTATAAATACAATTAGGCATAAATATATAAAACAAATATTTTCCAGCATTTAAACTTTTCTTATACTTTTTTGAATTTTATTAATGATTGTATTCTGGATATCTATTGACTCTCTCATTATAATTTTTGTAAATTTTATCATTTGTTTTTATGCTCAGCCGAGGGAAGGTCATTTAACACTGATGTTGTGTTTGCAATGGATTTGTCATCCTCTTCAGGCGATATCCTTCAGAAACAGAAAAGGATAGTTAGATCTCTTACAGAATATCTTTTGCCATCGAAATCAAACGAGTTAGGGTTGGTCACTTACTCTGACATTGGTAACATAGATTCTGAACTCAGTCCTAAGTTCAATAGTGACATTTTAGATAAGATTGAAAACAATGGTAGAAAGCAAAATGTTGCTGCAGCTATTACTGTTGCTTCAGAAAATATTTTCACAAAAAGAAACAACGATGAAAAGCTAAAGAAGAAGCAAAGAGTGTTGGTACTTTTTGTTGTTGGAAAACCATCTTCTAGCTATCCACCAGTTGTTCCTGAACGTTATGGAAAATTGTTAGAGGAAAATAATGTGAAAACAATAATCATTGGGCTTGATGATGTAGGCGAGGATTTTAATAAAAATATTCCTGGATCCAAACTTTCGAAATACTCTGAAAATGGCACTGCCAATGAGTTGAAAGGTTTTGTGCAGGGATTGCATGATGGAGGTATGATTTTTACATCTATTGTTTCATCAAATCAGTTTTATGAAGTTTATGTTTATTTCGTTTTCTTGTTTGTTTTTATATTGCTTAGACCTGTGTGTTTTTAATTTTGTAAGCTTGTTAACATATGTCGCCAATTGAGAATATATATCCATTTGATAAACGTGCTTATGAGGTATTAGTGTTGCAAAGATATAAAAAAATAAAAAAAGACATAAAAAAGATTAAAAAATATGCGTTTTAAAAAAAAAAAAATAATATTAAATTAAAAAAAAAAAGAAGAAGAAGAAATAAATCTTTGATTTTTAAATTCATTTTTGCTTTTTTTTTACAAATAAATGCAAAAATTAATTTAAAAAGTTCGAAAAGAGGATCTTTATAAATGAATATTGAACATATATATTATAAAAACTTTTATGCATAGATTTGCAAAGGCAAATGTTTTTTTAATATTTAAAATGTTTTTATGCGTGTTTGTTTGGTTATGTAAGTTTATTTGTATATTTACAGATTCTCTCATGATAGTTGTTTATTTTTAATTTTGTCATTTGTTTTTTATGCTCAGCTGAGGGCAGGGCGTTTAATGTTGATATGGTGTTTGCAATGGATTTGTCATCCTCTTCGGACGAAATCCTTCAGAAACAGAAGAAGGCAATTAGATCTCTTATCGAGTATCATCTACCATCGAAATCAAATGAATTAGGATTGATCACATACTCTGACGTTGCTAATGTAAATTCGGAGCTCACTTCTAAATTCAGTAATGACATTTTAGATAAGATTGAAAACAATGGTAGAAAGCAAAATGTTGCTGCAGCTATTACTGTTGCTTCAGAAAATATTTTCACAAAAAGAAACAACGATGAAAAGCTAAAGAAGAAGCATAGAGTGTTGGTACTTTTTGTTGTTGGAAAACCATCTTCTAGCTATCCACCAGTTGTTCCTGAACGTTATGGAAAATTGTTAGAGGAAAATAATGTGAAAACAATAATCATTGGGCTTGATGATGTAGGCGAGGATTTTAATAAAAATATTCCTGGATCCAAACTTTCGAAATACTCTGAAAATGGCACTGCCAATGAGTTGAAAGGTTTTGTGCAGGGATTGCATGATGGAGGTATGATTTTTACATCTATTGTTTCATCAAATCAGTTTTATGAAGTTTATGTTTATTTCGTTTTCTTGTTTGTTTTTATATTGCTTAGACCTGTGTGTTTTTAATTTTGTAAGCTTGTTAACATATGTCGCCAATTGAGAATATATATCCATTTGATAAACGCGCTTATGAGGTATTAGTGTTGCAAAGATATAAAAAAATAAAAAAAGACATAAAAAAGATTAAAAAATATGCGTTTAAAAAAAAAAAAATAATATAAAATTAAAAAAAAAAAGAAGAAGAAGAAATAAATCTTTGATTTTTAAATTCATTTTTGCTTTTTTTTACAAATAAATGCAAAAATTAATTTAAAAAGTTCGAAAAGAGGATCTTTATAAATGAATATTGAACATATATATTATAAAAACTTTTATGCATAGATTTGCAAAGGCAAATGTTTTTTTAATATTTAAAATGTTTTTATGCGTGTTTGTTTGGTTATGTAAGTTTATTTGTATATTTACAGATTCTCTCATGATAGTTGTTTATTTTTAATTTTGTCATTTGTTTTTTATGCTCAGCTGAGGGCAGGGCGTTTAATGTTGATATGGTGTTTGCAATGGATTTGTCATCCTCTTCGGACGAAATCCTTCAGAAACAGAAGAAGGCAATTAGATCTCTTATCGAGTATCATCTACCATCGAAATCAAATGAATTAGGATTGATCACATACTCTGACGTTGCTAATGTAAATTCGGAGCTCACTTCTAAATTCAGTAATGACATTTTAGATAAGATTGAAAACAATGGTAGAAAGCAAAATGTTGCTGCAGCTATTACTGTTGCTTCAGAAAAAATTTTCACAAAAAGAAACAACGATGAAAAGCTAAAGAAGAAGCAAAGAGTGTTGGTACTTTTTGTTGTTGGAAAACCATCTTCTAGCTATCCACCAGTTGTTCCTGAACGTTATGGAAAATTGTTAGAGGAAAATAATGTGAAAACAATAATCATTGGGCTTGATGATGTAGGCGAGGATTTTAATAAAAATATTCCTGGATCCAAACTTTCGAAATACTCTGAAAATGGCACTGCCAATGAGTTGAAAGGTTTTGTGCAGGGATTGCATGATGGAGGTATGATTTTTACATCTATTGTTTCATCAAATCAGTTTTATGAAGTTTATGTTTATTTCGTTTTCTTGTTTGTTTTTATATTGCTTAGACCTGTGTGTTTTTAATTTTGTAAGCTTGTTAACATATGTCGCCAATTGAGAATATATATCCATTTGATAAACGCGCTTATGAGGTATTAGTGTTGCAAAGATATAAAAAAATAAAAAAAGACATAAAAAAGATTAAAAAATATGCGTTTAAAAAAAAAAAAAATAATATAAAATTAAAAAAAAAAAGAAGAAGAAGAAATAAATCTTTGATTTTTAAATTCATTTTTGCTTTTTTTTACAAATAAATGCAAAAATTAATTTAAAAAGTTCGAAAAGAGGATCTTTATAAATGAATATTGAACATATATATTATAAAAACTTTTATGCATAGATTTGCAAAGGCAAATGTTTTTTTAATATTTAAAATGTTTTTATGCGTGTTTGTTTGGTTATGTAAGTTTATTTGTATATTTACAGATTCTCTCATGATAGTTGTTTATTTTTAATTTTGTCATTTGTTTTTTATGCTCAGCTGAGGGCAGGGCGTTTAATGTTGATATGGTGTTTGCAATGGATTTGTCATCCTCTTCGGACGAAATCCTTCAGAAACAGAAGAAGGCAATTAGATCTCTTATCGAGTATCATCTACCATCGAAATCAAATGAATTAGGATTGATCACATACTCTGACGTTGCTAATGTGAATTCGGAGCTCACTTCTAAATTCAGTAATGACATTTTAGATAAGATTGAAAACAATGGTAGAAAGCAAAATGTTGCTGCAGCTATTACTGTTGCTTCAGAAAATATTTTCACAAAAAGAAACAACGATGAAAAGCTAAAGAAGAAGCAAAGAGTGTTGGTACTTTTTGTTGTTGGAAAACCATCTTCTAGCTATCCACCAGTTGTTCCTGAACGTTATGGAAAATTGTTAGAGGAAAATAATGTGAAAACAATAATCATTGGGCTTGATGATGTAGGCGAGGATTTTAATAAAAATATTCCTGGATCCAAACTTTCGAAATACTCTGAAAATGGCACTGCCAATGAGTTGAAAGGTTTTGTGCAGGGATTGCATGATGGAGGTATGATTTTTACATCTATTGTTTCATCAAATCAGTTTTATGAAGTTTATGTTTATTTCGTTTTCTTGTTTGTTTTTATATTGCTTAGACCTGTGTGTTTTTAATTTTGTAAGCTTGTTAACATATGTCGCCAATTGAGAATATATATCCATTTGATAAACGCGCTTATGAGGTATTAGTGTTGCAAAGATATAAAAAAATAAAAAAAGACATAAAAAAGATTAAAAAATATGCGTTTAAAAAAAAAATAAATAATATAAAATTAAAAAAAAAAAGAAGAAGAAGAAATAAATCTTTGATTTTTAAATTCATTTTTGCTTTTTTTTACAAATAAATGCAAAAATTAATTTAAAAAGTTCGAAAAGAGGATCTTTATAAATGAATATTGAACATATATATTATAAAAACTTTTATGCATAGATTTGCAAAGGCAAATGTTTTTTTAATATTTAAAATGTTTTTATGCGTGTTTGTTTGGTTATGTAAGTTTATTTGTATATTTACAGATTCTCTCATGATAGTTGTTTATTTTTAATTTTGTCATTTGTTTTTTATGCTCAGCTGAGGGCAGGGCGTTTAATGTTGATATGGTGTTTGCAATGGATTTGTCATCCTCTTCGGACGAAATCCTTCAGAAACAGAAGAAGGCAATTAGATCTCTTATCGAGTATCATCTACCATCGAAATCAAATGAATTAGGATTGATCACATACTCTGACGTTGCTAATGTAAATTCGGAGCTCACTTCTAAATTCAGTAATGACATTTTAGATAAGATTGAAAACAATGGTAGAAAGCAAAATGTTGCTGCAGCTATTACTGTTGCTTCAGAAAAAATTTTCACAAAAAGAAACAACGATGAAAAGCTAAAGAAGAAGCAAAGAGTGTTGGTACTTTTTGTTGTTGGAAAACCATCTTCTAGCTATCCACCAGTTGTTCCTGAACGTTATGGAAAATTGTTAGAGGAAAATAATGTGAAAACAATAATCATTGGGCTTGATGATGTAGGCGAGGATTTTAATAAAAATATTCCTGGATCCAAACTTTCGAAATACTCTGAAAATGGCACTGCCAATGAGTTGAAAGGTTTTGTGCAGGGATTGCATGATGGAGGTATGATTTTTACATCTATTGTTTCATCAAATCAGTTTTATGAAGTTTATGTTTATTTCGTTTTCTTGTTTGTTTTTATATTGCTTAGACCTGTGTGTTTTTAATTTTGTAAGCTTGTTAACATATGTCGCCAATTGAGAATATATATCCATTTGATAAACGCGCTTATGAGGTATTAGTGTTGCAAAGATATAAAAAAATAAAAAAAGACATAAAAAAGATTAAAAAATATGCGTTTAAAAAAAAAAAAAATAATATAAAATTAAAAAAAAAAAGAAGAAGAAGAAATAAATCTTTGATTTTTAAATTCATTTTTGCTTTTTTTTACAAATAAATGCAAAAATTAATTTAAAAAGTTCGAAAAGAGGATCTTTATAAATGAATATTGAACATATATATTATAAAAACTTTTATGCATAGATTTGCAAAGGCAAATGTTTTTTTAATATTTAAAATGTTTTTATGCGTGTTTGTTTGGTTATGTAAGTTTATTTGTATATTTACAGATTCTCTCATGATAGTTGTTTATTTTTAATTTTGTCATTTGTTTTTTATGCTCAGCTGAGGGCAGGGCGTTTAATGTTGATATGGTGTTTGCAATGGATTTGTCATCCTCTTCGGACGAAATCCTTCAGAAACAGAAGAAGGCAATTAGATCTCTTATCGAGTATCATCTACCATCGAAATCAAATGAATTAGGATTGATCACATACTCTGACGTTGCTAATGTAAATTCGGAGCTCACTTCTAAATTCAGTAATGACATTTTAGATAAGATTGAAAACAATGGTAGAAAGCAAAATGTTGCTGCAGCTATTACTGTTGCTTCAGAAAATATTTTCACAAAAAGAAACAACGATGAAAAGCTAAAGAAGAAGCAAAGAGTGTTGGTACTTTTTGTTGTTGGAAAACCATCTTCTAGCTATCCACCAGTTGTTCCTGAACGTTATGGAAAATTGTTAGAGGAAAATAATGTGAAAACAATAATCATTGGGCTTGATGATGTAGGCGAGGATTTTAATAAAAATATTCCTGGATCCAAACTTTCGAAATACTCTGAAAATGGCACTGCCAATGAGTTGAAAGGTTTTGTGCAGGGATTGCATGATGGAGGTATGATTTTTACATCTATTGTTTCATCAAATCAGTTTTATGAAGTTTATGTTTATTTCGTTTTCTTGTTTGTTTTTATATTGCTTAGACCTGTGTGTTTTTAATTTTGTAAGCTTGTTAACATATGTCGCCAATTGAGAATATATATCCATTTGATAAACGCGCTTATGAGGTATTAGTGTTGCAAAGATATAAAAAAATAAAAAAAGACATAAAAAAGATTAAAAAATATGCGTTTAAAAAAAAAAAAAATAATATAAAATTAAAAAAAAAAAGAAGAAGAAGAAATAAATCTTTGATTTTTAAATTCATTTTTGCTTTTTTTTACAAATAAATGCAAAAATTAATTTAAAAAGTTCGAAAAGAGGATCTTTATAAATGAATATTGAACATATATATTATAAAAACTTTTATGCATAGATTTGCAAAGGCAAATGTTTTTTTAATATTTAAAATGTTTTTATGCGTGTTTGTTTGGTTATGTAAGTTTATTTGTATATTTACAGATTCTCTCATGATAGTTGTTTATTTTTAATTTTGTCATTTGTTTTTTATGCTCAGCTGAGGGCAGGGCGTTTAATGTTGATATGGTGTTTGCAATGGATTTGTCATCCTCTTCGGACGAAATCCTTCAGAAACAGAAGAAGGCAATTAGATCTCTTATCGAGTATCATCTACCATCGAAATCAAATGAATTAGGATTGATCACATACTCTGACGTTGCTAATGTAAATTCGGAGCTCACTTCTAAATTCAGTAATGACATTTTAGATAAGATTGAAAACAATGGTAGAAAGCAAAATGTTGCTGCAGCTATTACTGTTGCTTCAGAAAAAATTTTCACAAAAAGAAACAACGATGAAAAGCTAAAGAAGAAGCAAAGAGTGTTGGTACTTTTTGTTGTTGGAAAACCATCTTCTAGCTATCCACCAGTTGTTCCTGAACGTTATGGAAAATTGTTAGAGGAAAATAATGTGAAAACAATAATCATTGGGCTTGATGATGTAGGCGAGGATTTTAATAAAAATATTCCTGGATCCAAACTTTCGAAATACTCTGAAAATGGCACTGCCAATGAGTTGAAAGGTTTTGTGCAGGGATTGCATGATGGAGGTATGATTTTTACATCTATTGTTTCATCAAATCAGTTTTATGAAGTTTATGTTTATTTCGTTTTCTTGTTTGTTTTTATATTGCTTAGACCTGTGTGTTTTTAATTTTGTAAGCTTGTTAACATATGTCGCCAATTGAGAATATATATCCATTTGATAAACGCGCTTATGAGGTATTAGTGTTGCAAAGATATAAAAAAATAAAAAAAGACATAAAAAAGATTAAAAAATATGCGTTTAAAAAAAAAAAAAATAATATAAAATTAAAAAAAAAAAGAAGAAGAAGAAATAAATCTTTGATTTTTAAATTCATTTTTGCTTTTTTTTACAAATAAATGCAAAAATTAATTTAAAAAGTTCGAAAAGAGGATCTTTATAAATGAATATTGAACATATATATTATAAAAACTTTTATGCATAGATTTGCAAAGGCAAATGTTTTTTTAATATTTAAAATGTTTTTATGCGTGTTTGTTTGGTTATGTAAGTTTATTTGTATATTTACAGATTCTCTCATGATAGTTGTTTATTTTTAATTTTGTCATTTGTTTTTTATGCTCAGCTGAGGGCAGGGCGTTTAATGTTGATATGGTGTTTGCAATGGATTTGTCATCCTCTTCGGACGAAATCCTTCAGAAACAGAAGAAGGCAATTAGATCTCTTATCGAGTATCATCTACCATCGAAATCAAATGAATTAGGATTGATCACATACTCTGACGTTGCTAATGTAAATTCGGAGCTCACTTCTAAATTCAGTAATGACATTTTAGATAAGATTGAAAACAATGGTAGAAAGCAAAATGTTGCTGCAGCTATTACTGTTGCTTCAGAAAAAATTTTCACAAAAAGAAACAACGATGAAAAGCTAAAGAAGAAGCAAAGAGTGTTGGTACTTTTTGTTGTTGGAAAACCATCTTCTAGCTATCCACCAGTTGTTCCTGAACGTTATGGAAAATTGTTAGAGGAAAATAATGTGAAAACAATAATCATTGGGCTTGATGATGTAGGCGAGGATTTTAATAAAAATATTCCTGGATCCAAACTTTCGAAATACTCTGAAAATGGCACTGCCAATGAGTTGAAAGGTTTTGTGCAGGGATTGCATGATGGAGGTATGATTTTTACATCTATTGTTTCATCAAATCAGTTTTATGAAGTTTATGTTTATTTCGTTTTCTTGTTTGTTTTTATATTGCTTAGACCTGTGTGTTTTTAATTTTGTAAGCTTGTTAACATATGTCGCCAATTGAGAATATATATCCATTTGATAAACGCGCTTATGAGGTATTAGTGTTGCAAAGATATAAAAAAATAAAAAAAGACATAAAAAAGATTAAAAAATATGCGTTTAAAAAAAAAAAAAAATAATATAAAATTAAAAAAAAAAAGAAGAAGAAGAAATAAATCTTTGATTTTTAAATTCATTTTTGCTTTTTTTTACAAATAAATGCAAAAATTAATTTAAAAAGTTCGAAAAGAGGATCTTTATAAATGAATATTGAACATATATATTATAAAAACTTTTATGCATAGATTTGCAAAGGCAAATGTTTTTTTAATATTTAAAATGTTTTTATGCGTGTTTGTTTGGTTATGTAAGTTTATTTGTATATTTACAGATTCTCTCATGATAGTTGTTTATTTTTAATTTTGTCATTTGTTTTTTATGCTCAGCTGAGGGCAGGGCGTTTAATGTTGATATGGTGTTTGCAATGGATTTGTCATCCTCTTCGGACGAAATCCTTCAGAAACAGAAGAAGGCAATTAGATCTCTTATCGAGTATCATCTACCATCGAAATCAAATGAATTAGGATTGATCACATACTCTGACGTTGCTAATGTAAATTCGGAGCTCACTTCTAAATTCAGTAATGACATTTTAGATAAGATTGAAAACAATGGTAGAAAGCAAAATGTTGCTGCAGCTATTACTGTTGCTTCAGAAAAAATTTTCACAAAAAGAAACAACGATGAAAAGCTAAAGAAGAAGCAAAGAGTGTTGGTACTTTTTGTTGTTGGAAAACCATCTTCTAGCTATCCACCAGTTGTTCCTGAACGTTATGGAAAATTGTTAGAGGAAAATAATGTGAAAACAATAATCATTGGGCTTGATGATGTAGGCGAGGATTTTAATAAAAATATTCCTGGATCCAAACTTTCGAAATACTCTGAAAATGGCACTGCCAATGAGTTGAAAGGTTTTGTGCAGGGATTGCATGATGGAGGTATGATTTTTACATCTATTGTTTCATCAAATCAGTTTTATGAAGTTTATGTTTATTTCGTTTTCTTGTTTGTTTTTATATTGCTTAGACCTGTGTGTTTTTAATTTTGTAAGCTTGTTAACATATGTCGCCAATTGAGAATATATATCCATTTGATAAACGCGCTTATGAGGTATTAGTGTTGCAAAGATATAAAAAAATAAAAAAAGACATAAAAAAGATTAAAAAATATGCGTTTAAAAAAAAAAAAAATAATATAAAATTAAAAAAAAAAAGAAGAAGAAGAAATAAATCTTTGATTTTTAAATTCATTTTTTCTTTTTTTTACAAATAAATGCAAAAATTAATTTAAAAAGTTCGAAAAGAGGATCTTTATAAATGAATATTGAACATATATATTATAAAAACTTTTATGCATAGATTTGCAAAGGCAAATGTTTTTTTAATATTTAAAATGTTTTTATGCGTGTTTGTTTGGTTATGTAAGTTTGTTTGTATATTTACAGATTCTCTCATGATAGTTGTTTATTTTTAATTTTGTCATTTGTTTTTTATGCTCAGCTGAGGGCAGGGCGTTTAATGTTGATATGGTGTTTGCAATGGATTTGTCATCCTCTTCGGACGAAATCCTTCAGAAACAGAAGAAGGCAATTAGATCTCTTATCGAGTATCATCTACCATCGAAATCAAATGAATTAGGATTGATCACATACTCTGACGTTGCTAATGTAAATTCGGAGCTCACTTCTAAATTCAGTAATGACATTTTAGATAAGATTGAAAACAATGGTAGAAAGCAAAATGTTGCTGCAGCTATTACTGTTGCTTCAGAAAAAATTTTCACAAAAAGAAACAACGATGAAAAGCTAAAGAAGAAGCAAAGAGTGTTGGTACTTTTTGTTGTTGGAAAACCATCTTCTAGCTATCCACCAGTTGTTCCTGAACGTTATGGAAAATTGTTAGAGGAAAATAATGTGAAAACAATAATCATTGGGCTTGATGATGTAGGCGAGGATTTTAATAAAAATATTCCTGGATCCAAACTTTCGAAATACTCTGAAAATGGCACTGCCAATGAGTTGAAAGGTTTTGTGCAGGGATTGCATGATGGAGGTATGATTTTTACATCTATTGTTTCATCAAATCAGTTTTATGAAGTTTATGTTTATTTCGTTTTCTTGTTTGTTTTTATATTGCTTAGACCTGTGTGTTTTTAATTTTGTAAGCTTGTTAACATATGTCGCCAATTGAGAATATATATCCATTTGATAAACGCGCTTATGAGGTATTAGTGTTGCAAAGATATAAAAAAATAAAAAAAGACATAAAAAAGATTAAAAAATATGCGTTTAAAAAAAAAAAAATAATATAAAATTAAAAAAAAAAAGAAGAAGAAGAAATAAATCTTTGATTTTTAAATTCATTTTTGCTTTTTTTTACAAATAAATGCAAAAATTAATTTAAAAAGTTCGAAAAGAGGATCTTTATAAATGAATATTGAACATATATATTATAAAAACTTTTATGCATAGATTTGCAAAGGCAAATGTTTTTTTAATATTTAAAATGTTTTTATGCGTGTTTGTTTGGTTATGTAAGTTTATTTGTATATTTACAGATTCTCTCATGATAGTTGTTTATTTTTAATTTTGTCATTTGTTTTTTATGCTCAGCTGAGGGCAGGGCGTTTAATGTTGATATGGTGTTTGCAATGGATTTGTCATCCTCTTCGGACGAAATCCTTCAGAAACAGAAGAAGGCAATTAGATCTCTTATCGAGTATCATCTACCATCGAAATCAAATGAATTAGGATTGATCACATACTCTGACGTTGCTAATGTAAATTCGGAGCTCACTTCTAAATTCAGTAATGACATTTTAGATAAGATTGAAAACAATGGTAGAAAGCAAAATGTTGCTGCAGCTATTACTGTTGCTTCAGAAAAAATTTTCACAAAAAGAAACAACGATGAAAAGCTAAAGAAGAAGCAAAGAGTGTTGGTACTTTTTGTTGTTGGAAAACCATCTTCTAGCTATCCACCAGTTGTTCCTGAACGTTATGGAAAATTGTTAGAGGAAAATAATGTGAAAACAATAATCATTGGGCTTGATGATGTAGGCGAGGATTTTAATAAAAATATTCCTGGATCCAAACTTTCGAAATACTCTGAAAATGGCACTGCCAATGAGTTGAAAGGTTTTGTGCAGGGATTGCATGATGGAGGTATGATTTTTACATCTATTGTTTCATCAAATCAGTTTTATGAAGTTTATGTTTATTTCGTTTTCTTGTTTGTTTTTATATTGCTTAGACCTGTGTGTTTTTAATTTTGTAAGCTTGTTAACATATGTCGCCAATTGAGAATATATATCCATTTGATAAACGTGCTTATGAGGTATTAGTGTTGCAAAGATATAAAAAAATAAAAAAAGACATAAAAAAGATTAAAAAATATGCGTTTAAAAAAAAAAAAAATAATATAAAATTAAAAAAAAAAAGAAGAAGAAGAAATAAATCTTTGATTTTTAAATTCATTTTTTCTTTTTTTTACAAATAAATGCAAAAATTAATTTAAAAAGTTCGAAAAGAGGATCTTTATAAATGAATATTGAACATATATATTATAAAAACTTTTATGCATAGATTTGCAAAGGCAAATGTTTTTTTAATATTTAAAATGTTTTTATGCGTGTTTGTTTGGTTATGTAAGTTTGTTTGTATATTTACAGATTCTCTCATGATAGTTGTTTATTTTTAATTTTGTCATTTGTTTTTTATGCTCAGCTGAGGGCAGGGCGTTTAATGTTGATATGGTGTTTGCAATGGATTTGTCATCCTCTTCGGACGAAATCCTTCAGAAACAGAAGAAGGCAATTAGATCTCTTATCGAGTATCATCTACCATCGAAATCAAATGAATTAGGATTGATCACATACTCTGACGTTGCTAATGTAAATTCGGAGCTCACTTCTAAATTCAGTAATGACATTTTAGATAAGATTGAAAACAATGGTAGAAAGCAAAATGTTGCTGCAGCTATTACTGTTGCTTCAGAAAAAATTTTCACAAAAAGAAACAACGATGAAAAGCTAAAGAAGAAGCAAAGAGTGTTGGTACTTTTTGTTGTTGGAAAACCATCTTCTAGCTATCCACCAGTTGTTCCTGAACGTTATGGAAAATTGTTAGAGGAAAATAATGTGAAAACAATAATCATTGGGCTTGATGATGTAGGCGAGGATTTTAATAAAAATATTCCTGGATCCAAACTTTCGAAATACTCTGAAAATGGCACTGCCAATGAGTTGAAAGGTTTTGTGCAGGGATTGCATGATGGAGGTATGATTTTTACATCTATTGTTTCATCAAATCAGTTTTATGAAGTTTATGTTTATTTCGTTTTCTTGTTTGTTTTTATATTGCTTAGACCTGTGTGTTTTTAATTTTGTAAGCTTGTTAACATATGTCGCCAATTGAGAATATATATCCATTTGATAAACGTGCTTATGAGGTATTAGTGTTGCAAAGATATAAAAAAATAAAAAAAGACATAAAAAAGATTAAAAAATATGCGTTTAAAAAAAAAAAAAATAATATAAAATTAAAAAAAAAAAGAAGAAGAAGAAATAAATCTTTGATTTTTAAATTCATTTTTTCTTTTTTTTACAAATAAATGCAAAAATTAATTTAAAAAGTTCGAAAAGAGGATCTTTATAAATGAATATTGAACATATATATTATAAAAACTTTTATGCATAGATTTGCAAAGGCAAATGTTTTTTTAATATTTAAAATGTTTTTATGCGTGTTTGTTTGGTTATGTAAGTTTATTTGTATATTTACAGATTCTCTCATGATAGTTGTTTATTTTTAATTTTGTCATTTGTTTTTTATGCTCAGCTGAGGGCAGGGCGTTTAATGTTGATATGGTGTTTGCAATGGATTTGTCATCCTCTTCGGACGAAATCCTTCAGAAACAGAAGAAGGCAATTAGATCTCTTATCGAGTATCATCTACCATCGAAATCAAATGAATTAGGATTGATCACATACTCTGACGTTGCTAATGTAAATTCGGAGCTCACTTCTAAATTCAGTAATGACATTTTAGATAAGATTGAAAACAATGGTAGAAAGCAAAATGTTGCTGCAGCTATTACTGTTGCTTCAGAAAAAATTTTCACAAAAAGAAACAACGATGAAAAGCTAAAGAAGAAGCAAAGAGTGTTGGTACTTTTTGTTGTTGGAAAACCATCTTCTAGCTATCCACCAGTTGTTCCTGAACGTTATGGAAAATTGTTAGAGGAAAATAATGTGAAAACAATAATCATTGGGCTTGATGATGTAGGCGAGGATTTTAATAAAAATATTCCTGGATCCAAACTTTCGAAATACTCTGAAAATGGCACTGCCAATGAGTTGAAAGGTTTTGTGCAGGGATTGCATGATGGAGGTATGATTTTTACATCTATTGTTTCATCAAATCAGTTTTATGAAGTTTATGTTTATTTCGTTTTCTTGTTTGTTTTTATATTGCTTAGACCTGTGTGTTTTTAATTTTGTAAGCTTGTTAACATATGTCGCCAATTGAGAATATATATCCATTTGATAAACGTGCTTATGAGGTATTAGTGTTGCAAAGATATAAAAAAATAAAAAAAGACATAAAAAAGATTAAAAAATATGCGTTTAAAAAAAAAAAAAATAATATAAAATTAAAAAAAAAAAGAAGAAGAAGAAATAAATCTTTGATTTTTAAATTCATTTTTGCTTTTTTTTACAAATAAATGCAAAAATTAATTTAAAAAGTTCGAAAAGAGGATCTTTATAAATGAATATTGAACATATATATTATAAAAACTTTTATGCATAGATTTGCAAAGGCAAATGTTTTTTTAATATTTAAAATGTTTTTATGCGTGTTTGTTTGGTTATGTAAGTTTATTTGTATATTTACAGATTCTCTCATGATAGTTGTTTATTTTTAATTTTGTTATTTGTTTTTTATGCTCAGCTGAGGGCAGGGCGTTTAATGTTGATATGGTGTTTGCAATGGATTTGTCATCCTCTTCGGACGAAATCCTTCAGAAACAGAAGAAGGCAATTAGATCTCTTATCGAGTATCATCTACCATCGAAATCAAATGAATTAGGATTGATCACATACTCTGACGTTGCTAATGTAAATTCGGAGCTCACTTCTAAATTCAGTAATGACATTTTAGATAAGATTGAAAACAATGGTAGAAAGCAAAATGTTGCTGCAGCTATTACTGTTGCTTCAGAAAAAATTTTCACAAAAAGAAACAACGATGAAAAGCTAAAGAAGAAGCAAAGAGTGTTGGTACTTTTTGTTGTTGGAAAACCATCTTCTAGCTATCCACCAGTTGTTCCTGAACGTTATGGAAAATTGTTAGAGGAAAATAATGTGAAAACAATAATCATTGGGCTTGATGATGTAGGCGAGGATTTTAATAAAAATATTCCTGGATCCAAACTTTCGAAATACTCTGAAAATGGCACTGCCAATGAGTTGAAAGGTTTTGTGCAGGGATTGCATGATGGAGGTATGATTTTTACATCTATTGTTTCATCAAATCAGTTTTATGAAGTTTATGTTTATTTCGTTTTCTTGTTTGTTTTTATATTGCTTAGACCTGTGTGTTTTTAATTTTGTAAGCTTGTTAACATATGTCGCCAATTGAGAATATATATCCATTTGATAAACGCGCTTATGAGGTATTAGTGTTGCAAAGATATAAAAAAATAAAAAAAGACATAAAAAAGATTAAAAAATATGCGTTTAAAAAAAAAAAAAATAATATAAAATTAAAAAAAAAAAGAAGAAGAAGAAATAAATCTTTGATTTTTAAATTCATTTTTGCTTTTTTTTACAAATAAATGCAAAAATTAATTTAAAAAGTTCGAAAAGAGGATCTTTATAAATGAATATTGAACATATATATTATAAAAACTTTTATGCATAGATTTGCAAAGGCAAATGTTTTTTTAATATTTAAAATGTTTTTATGCGTGTTTGTTTGGTTATGTAAGTTTATTTGTATATTTACAGATTCTCTCATGATAGTTGTTTATTTTTAATTTTGTCATTTGTTTTTTATGCTCAGCTGAGGGCAGGGCGTTTAATGTTGATATGGTGTTTGCAATGGATTTGTCATCCTCTTCGGACGAAATCCTTCAGAAACAGAAGAAGGCAATTAGATCTCTTATCGAGTATCATCTACCATCGAAATCAAATGAATTAGGATTGATCACATACTCTGACGTTGCTAATGTAAATTCGGAGCTCACTTCTAAATTCAGTAATGACATTTTAGATAAGATTGAAAACAATGGTAGAAAGCAAAATGTTGCTGCAGCTATTACTGTTGCTTCAGAAAAAATTTTCACAAAAAGAAACAACGATGAAAAGCTAAAGAAGAAGCAAAGAGTGTTGGTACTTTTTGTTGTTGGAAAACCATCTTCTAGCTATCCACCAGTTGTTCCTGAACGTTATGGAAAATTGTTAGAGGAAAATAATGTGAAAACAATAATCATTGGGCTTGATGATGTAGGCGAGGATTTTAATAAAAATATTCCTGGATCCAAACTTTCGAAATACTCTGAAAATGGCACTGCCAATGAGTTGAAAGGTTTTGTGCAGGGATTGCATGATGGAGGTATGATTTTTACATCTATTGTTTCATCAAATCAGTTTTATGAAGTTTATGTTTATTTCGTTTTCTTGTTTGTTTTTATATTGCTTAGACCTGTGTGTTTTTAATTTTGTAAGCTTGTTAACATATGTCGCCAATTGAGAATATATATCCATTTGATAAACGCGCTTATGAGGTATTAGTGTTGCAAAGATATAAAAAAATAAAAAAAGACATAAAAAAGATTAAAAAATATGCGTTTAAAAAAAAAAAAAATAATATAAAATTAAAAAAAAAAAGAAGAAGAAGAAATAAATCTTTGATTTTTAAATTCATTTTTGCTTTTTTTTACAAATAAATGCAAAAATTAATTTAAAAAGTTCGAAAAGAGGATCTTTATAAATGAATATTGAACATATATATTATAAAAACTTTTATGCATAGATTTGCAAAGGCAAATGTTTTTTTAATATTTAAAATGTTTTTATGCGTGTTTGTTTGGTTATGTAAGTTTATTTGTATATTTACAGATTCTCTCATGATAGTTGTTTATTTTTAATTTTGTCATTTGTTTTTTATGCTCAGCTGAGGGCAGGGCGTTTAATGTTGATATGGTGTTTGCAATGGATTTGTCATCCTCTTCGGACGAAATCCTTCAGAAACAGAAGAAGGCAATTAGATCTCTTATCGAGTATCATCTACCATCGAAATCAAATGAATTAGGATTGATCACATACTCTGACGTTGCTAATGTAAATTCGGAGCTCACTTCTAAATTCAGTAATGACATTTTAGATAAGATTGAAAACAATGGTAGAAAGCAAAATGTTGCTGCAGCTATTACTGTTGCTTCAGAAAAAATTTTCACAAAAAGAAACAACGATGAAAAGCTAAAGAAGAAGCAAAGAGTGTTGGTACTTTTTGTTGTTGGAAAACCATCTTCTAGCTATCCACCAGTTGTTCCTGAACGTTATGGAAAATTGTTAGAGGAAAATAATGTGAAAACAATAATCATTGGGCTTGATGATGTAGGCGAGGATTTTAATAAAAATATTCCTGGATCCAAACTTTCGAAATACTCTGAAAATGGCACTGCCAATGAGTTGAAAGGTTTTGTGCAGGGATTGCATGATGGAGGTATGATTTTTACATCTATTGTTTCATCAAATCAGTTTTATGAAGTTTATGTTTATTTCGTTTTCTTGTTTGTTTTTATATTGCTTAGACCTGTGTGTTTTTAATTTTGTAAGCTTGTTAACATATGTCGCCAATTGAGAATATATATCCATTTGATAAACGCGCTTATGAGGTATTAGTGTTGCAAAGATATAAAAAAATAAAAAAAGACATAAAAAAGATTAAAAAATATGCGTTTAAAAAAAAAAAAAATAATATAAAATTAAAAAAAAAAAGAAGAAGAAGAAATAAATCTTTGATTTTTAAATTCATTTTTGCTTTTTTTTACAAATAAATGCAAAAATTAATTTAAAAAGTTCGAAAAGAGGATCTTTATAAATGAATATTGAACATATATATTATAAAAACTTTTATGCATAGATTTGCAAAGGCAAATGTTTTTTTAATATTTAAAATGTTTTTATGCGTGTTTGTTTGGTTATGTAAGTTTATTTGTATATTTACAGATTCTCTCATGATAGTTGTTTATTTTTAATTTTGTCATTTGTTTTTTATGCTCAGCTGAGGGCAGGGCGTTTAATGTTGATATGGTGTTTGCAATGGATTTGTCATCCTCTTCGGACGAAATCCTTCAGAAACAGAAGAAGGCAATTAGATCTCTTATCGAGTATCATCTACCATCGAAATCAAATGAATTAGGATTGATCACATACTCTGACGTTGCTAATGTAAATTCGGAGCTCACTTCTAAATTCAGTAATGACATTTTAGATAAGATTGAAAACAATGGTAGAAAGCAAAATGTTGCTGCAGCTATTACTGTTGCTTCAGAAAAAATTTTCACAAAAAGAAACAACGATGAAAAGCTAAAGAAGAAGCAAAGAGTGTTGGTACTTTTTGTTGTTGGAAAACCATCTTCTAGCTATCCACCAGTTGTTCCTGAACGTTATGGAAAATTGTTAGAGGAAAATAATGTGAAAACAATAATCATTGGGCTTGATGATGTAGGCGAGGATTTTAATAAAAATATTCCTGGATCCAAACTTTCGAAATACTCTGAAAATGGCACTGCCAATGAGTTGAAAGGTTTTGTGCAGGGATTGCATGATGGAGGTATGATTTTTACATCTATTGTTTCATCAAATCAGTTTTATGAAGTTTATGTTTATTTCGTTTTCTTGTTTGTTTTTATATTGCTTAGACCTGTGTGTTTTTAATTTTGTAAGCTTGTTAACATATGTCGCCAATTGAGAATATATATCCATTTGATAAACGCGCTTATGAGGTATTAGTGTTGCAAAGATATAAAAAAATAAAAAAAGACATAAAAAAGATTAAAAAATATGCGTTTAAAAAAAAAAAAAATAATATAAAATTAAAAAAAAAAAGAAGAAGAAGAAATAAATCTTTGATTTTTAAATTCATTTTTGCTTTTTTTTACAAATAAATGCAAAAATTAATTTAAAAAGTTCGAAAAGAGGATCTTTATAAATGAATATTGAACATATATATTATAAAAACTTTTATGCATAGATTTGCAAAGGCAAATGTTTTTTTAATATTTAAAATGTTTTTATGCGTGTTTGTTTGGTTATGTAAGTTTATTTGTATATTTACAGATTCTCTCATGATAGTTGTTTATTTTTAATTTTGTCATTTGTTTTTTATGCTCAGCTGAGGGCAGGGCGTTTAATGTTGATATGGTGTTTGCAATGGATTTGTCATCCTCTTCGGACGAAATCCTTCAGAAACAGAAGAAGGCAATTAGATCTCTTATCGAGTATCATCTACCATCGAAATCAAATGAATTAGGATTGATCACATACTCTGACGTTGCTAATGTAAATTCGGAGCTCACTTCTAAATTCAGTAATGACATTTTAGATAAGATTGAAAACAATGGTAGAAAGCAAAATGTTGCTGCAGCTATTACTGTTGCTTCAGAAAAAATTTTCACAAAAAGAAACAACGATGAAAAGCTAAAGAAGAAGCAAAGAGTGTTGGTACTTTTTGTTGTTGGAAAACCATCTTCTAGCTATCCACCAGTTGTTCCTGAACGTTATGGAAAATTGTTAGAGGAAAATAATGTGAAAACAATAATCATTGGGCTTGATGATGTAGGCGAGGATTTTAATAAAAATATTCCTGGATCCAAACTTTCGAAATACTCTGAAAATGGCACTGCCAATGAGTTGAAAGGTTTTGTGCAGGGATTGCATGATGGAGGTATGATTTTTACATCTATTGTTTCATCAAATCAGTTTTATGAAGTTTATGTTTATTTCGTTTTCTTGTTTGTTTTTATATTGCTTAGACCTGTGTGTTTTTAATTTTGTAAGCTTGTTAACATATGTCGCCAATTGAGAATATATATCCATTTGATAAACGCGCTTATGAGGTATTAGTGTTGCAAAGATATAAAAAAATAAAAAAAGACATAAAAAAGATTAAAAAATATGCGTTTAAAAAAAAAAAAAATAATATAAAATTAAAAAAAAAAAGAAGAAGAAGAAATAAATCTTTGATTTTTAAATTCATTTTTGCTTTTTTTTACAAATAAATGCAAAAATTAATTTAAAAAGTTCGAAAAGAGGATCTTTATAAATGAATATTGAACATATATATTATAAAAACTTTTATGCATAGATTTGCAAAGGCAAATGTTTTTTTAATATTTAAAATGTTTTTATGCGTGTTTGTTTGGTTATGTAAGTTTATTTGTATATTTACAGATTCTCTCATGATAGTTGTTTATTTTTAATTTTGTCATTTGTTTTTTATGCTCAGCTGAGGGCAGGGCGTTTAATGTTGATATGGTGTTTGCAATGGATTTGTCATCCTCTTCGGACGAAATCCTTCAGAAACAGAAGAAGGCAATTAGATCTCTTATCGAGTATCATCTACCATCGAAATCAAATGAATTAGGATTGATCACATACTCTGACGTTGCTAATGTAAATTCGGAGCTCACTTCTAAATTCAGTAATGACATTTTAGATAAGATTGAAAACAATGGTAGAAAGCAAAATGTTGCTGCAGCTATTACTGTTGCTTCAGAAAAAATTTTCACAAAAAGAAACAACGATGAAAAGCTAAAGAAGAAGCAAAGAGTGTTGGTACTTTTTGTTGTTGGAAAACCATCTTCTAGCTATCCACCAGTTGTTCCTGAACGTTATGGAAAATTGTTAGAGGAAAATAATGTGAAAACAATAATCATTGGGCTTGATGATGTAGGCGAGGATTTTAATAAAAATATTCCTGGATCCAAACTTTCGAAATACTCTGAAAATGGCACTGCCAATGAGTTGAAAGGTTTTGTGCAGGGATTGCATGATGGAGGTATGATTTTTACATCTATTGTTTCATCAAATCAGTTTTATGAAGTTTATGTTTATTTCGTTTTCTTGTTTGTTTTTATATTGCTTAGACCTGTGTGTTTTTAATTTTGTAAGCTTGTTAACATATGTCGCCAATTGAGAATATATATCCATTTGATAAACGCGCTTATGAGGTATTAGTGTTGCAAAGATATAAAAAAATAAAAAAAGACATAAAAAAGATTAAAAAATATGCGTTTAAAAAAAAAAAAAATAATATAAAATTAAAAAAAAAAAGAAGAAGAAGAAATAAATCTTTGATTTTTAAATTCATTTTTTCTTTTTTTTACAAATAAATGCAAAAATTAATTTAAAAAGTTCGAAAAGAGGATCTTTATAAATGAATATTGAACATATATATTATAAAAACTTTTATGCATAGATTTGCAAAGGCAAATGTTTTTTTAATATTTAAAATGTTTTTATGCGTGTTTGTTTGGTTATGTAAGTTTATTTGTATATTTACAGATTCTCTCATGATAGTTGTTTATTTTTAATTTTGTCATTTGTTTTTTATGCTCAGCTGAGGGCAGGGCGTTTAATGTTGATATGGTGTTTGCAATGGATTTGTCATCCTCTTCGGACGAAATCCTTCAGAAACAGAAGAAGGCAATTAGATCTCTTATCGAGTATCATCTACCATCGAAATCAAATGAATTAGGATTGATCACATACTCTGACGTTGCTAATGTAAATTCGGAGCTCACTTCTAAATTCAGTAATGACATTTTAGATAAGATTGAAAACAATGGTAGAAAGCAAAATGTTGCTGCAGCTATTACTGTTGCTTCAGAAAATATTTTCACAAAAAGAAACAACGATGAAAAGCTTAAGAAGAAGCAAAGAGTGTTGGTACTTTTTGTTGTTGGAAAACCATCTTCTAGCTATCCACCAGTTGTTCCTGAACGTTATGGAAAATTGTTAGAGGAAAATAATGTGAAAACAATAATCATTGGGCTTGATGATGTAGGCGAGGATTTTAATAAAAATATTCCTGGATCCAAACTTTCGAAATACTCTGAAAATGGCACTGCCAATGAGTTGAAAGGTTTTGTGCAGGGATTGCATGATGGAGGTATGATTTTTACATCTATTGTTTCATCAAATCAGTTTTATGAAGTTTATGTTTATTTCGTTTTCTTGTTTGTTTTTATATTGCTTAGACCTGTGTGTTTTTAATTTTGTAAGCTTGTTAACATATGTCGCCAATTGAGAATATATATCCATTTGATAAACGTGCTTATGAGGTATTAGTGTTGCAAAGATATAAAAAAATAAAAAAAGACATAAAAAAGATTAAAAAATATGCGTTTAAAAAAAAAATAAATAATATAAAATTAAAAAAAAAAAGAAGAAGAAGAAATAAATCTTTGATTTTTAAATTCATTTTTTCTTTTTTTTACAAATAAATGCAAAAATTAATTTAAAAAGTTCGAAAAGAGGATCTTTATAAATGAATATTGAACATATATATTATAAAAACTTTTATGCATAGATTTGCAAAGGCAAATGTTTTTTTAATATTTAAAATGTTTTTATGCGTGTTTGTTTGGTTATGTAAGTTTATTTGTATATTTACAGATTCTCTTATGATAGTTGATTATTTTTTTTTTATACCTTGAAATGAAATTTTTTAATAATGCAATGTTTTAATAATAAAATTTATTTAATTTTTTTTTAAAAGGCTATAATTTATTTATGTTTTTAGGAAAGTTGATTTAATTTTAATGCTATTTATTTGTAAATGTTTTACTAATCAGAAAAATTTTTATTAATTAGCCTAAATACATTGCAAAGTTTAATATGAAATACTTTGACCATCAGAAACTACAATTTTCAAACAGAAATTTTAATTGAAAAGTTGATACTTAGAATTTGTCATTTGCTGTCACTCTTGACAAGTTATTAGCTATCCTTGTTGACAAATTATAACATTGGCTGCTATTTTCGTTAAATAAATTAATAAACAATTAATTTACTTATTTATTTTTTTTAAATTTTTTTATCTCTTCAAGGCCCCCTTTGACTTTTGGAAGTTCAATAACATTAAAATTTATATGAATCTTCAAACTCTATTATGACAAACATTATATTTAATTTACACACACTTAAATTAATATATATATTTATATATATATATATATATATATATATATATATATATATATATATATATATATATATATATACATATATATATATATATATACATATATATATATATATATATATATATATATATATATATATATATATATATATATATATATATATATATATATATATTTAAGTTATTATAATAATGTAGATACTTCAGTAGAGACAATGTTTTTGAAAAATAAACAAATATTCAAATAAACTTAAATATTTACTATAGTTTTTAACAGTCAAGAAATCAAATTTTGATTTATAAAGCAAACCTAAAATAGTTCGTTAGATTAGTTTAAAAAATAGTAGTATGTTTAAAAATTAATAATGGATTTAATGTATAAATATATATCTTCAAGTTTTGTATCACTTAAATGGTGTTTAACATTTAATATAATTTTTCTAAGGTTTTGTATATTTTACTGTTACTCCAACTGTAAAGGTGTAAATCTATTAACTAACATTTAAAAAAGATATATTTTTATATAATAATTATGTTTATGATGTTCTAATTTGGGGTGTCATTATTATTTGTCTAAAATCTGGTTTTTGCTTATTTCGTAAAGTTTTTTTAATTATTCTTTTGAATTATATTTATTGTTTATAAATTAATTTTTGTTTAATTATTTTAAAGTATTTTTCTTTTTATAGGTTCATCTAACATCTCCAATATAAACCAATCGATACACTCTTCTTCTAATACCACTTCTGGTATTAACCAATCAACTATTAAAAAAGGTAAATAAATTTAAGAAACATTTAGAAGGTTAAAAAAGTAGTATATTTTAGACTAGACCTATAATAGCAAACTTAAAATTGCACACTAGGACAGTTTAATTTTGTTCAATTTTAAATTGACAGTCAATTTTTGGCTTTTTTTTTTTTGGCTGCTACTCTCTTTCTGGCTTTTCAGTTTTTCCCTTTCTTGTAAAGATATAGTCACTTAAAAGTTTTTCGCTTGAATGGAAAAATGAAATTTCACCATTACGATTTTTTTTTAATTTTTAATTTTTTTTTTAACATCTTCGCTTCCAACAAGGCTGCAAATGACCACTGACGAGTAATACTAGGCCAGATTCGAGATTTATAGAGATAGAGAATAGAATCCAGATTAAGAAAGTGTCAAGTTCGATAAAGAGATGCAACCTTTTATCTTTTTATGCTAATTTTGCAATGGATTTGATATATGGTTTCCAAGAAAGATTGTAGGTGAGAGTTAATCCTAGAAGATGAAGGGTAGATAACTCATCAGGTACATTACCTTTCATAAGTATGGAAAGGCCTAAATTATTGCAATAACGATTGAAAAAAATTGAGTTTTGTATAAATTAAAGTTCACCAGCCATTGTGAACCCCATACTGTAGCAGAAGTGAGATCTTTTTCAAGCTCAAATGCCCCCTCCAAGCAATCAGAGAGTGTTGGTTTCTTATCACAACAAGAATAAATGGTAGTATCATCACGAACAATGTCACCTTAGATGTGAGAATATCTGGAAGATTGATAATGTAAGTTAAAATGAGTATAGGACCAAAGATAGAACCTCAAGGAACCCCTGAAATTACAGGATATGAAAAAGAGCGCTGTCCATCAAGGACAACTTTTATACTACGATTGGAAAGGAAGGAGACAATAATCTTAAAGATGTTACCAGATACACCATAAGAAGAAAGCTTATGGAGAAGACCAGCATGCTAAACTTTATCAAAAGCTTTAGAAATGTCAAGAGCGATGGCTTTATCCTCTCCACCTTTATTTAATGCACAATAAAACCTATCGGCTATTACTGTTAGCAAATCTGTAGAATGTAGCAAAGCTGTAGAATGAGAAGATTGAAATCCATATTGATGGTCAGAAAGTAAGTTATTAGATTCAAGATAAGAGATTAAGTGTTTGTTAATTAAAGATTCAAAAACCTTGCTTATGATAGAAAGAAGACTAATGGGACGGTAGTTAGATGAATCAGGTCGCTCTCCAGAATTTTTGAAAATAGAGATAACAGATGCCGCTTTCCAGCAGGTCCGAAAAAAAGACTCTGATAAGCCCTTGTTGAATTGTTTTCAAAGTACAGATGACAGCTCCGGAGAACACTTATGCAAGACAATAACAGGTATGTTGTCTGTACCACAAGCTGTAGAAGAGTCTAAGCAGGAAATCACTTTAGATACAGAAGCTGAAGTGATACAAATGTCAAGCAATGGATCAACCTGTTTGAGGGCTAAATCAGGAAGAAAGCAACTAGCGGAATCAAGAGGTGATATTGATGAAAAGTTCATAGCAAACAATTCAGTTTTGTCTTTAGGTGAGGTGACAAAGTCTGAATCATACAAGAGAGGTGGAATAACAGGTTTGCCCTTATTATTGATACTATTAAAGATTCTCCAGAAGTCACGAGAGCCTAATTTTTGTGATAAAATACGAGATTTCATGACCTGAGAATAGCGGGCTTCGGCATTAGACAAAACCTTATAACAATGGTTTCTAGTAGTAATAAACAGACGTCTGTTTTCTGGAGTATTGTTTTGCTGATGGATATGGAAGTAACAGTTTCGATTGGCAATTGCAGCAGCACAATATGAGGAAAACCATATAGAAGAGTGATGGTTAACCTGGAATTATCGAGAGGGAATAAAAGATTCTATGCCAGCCTGAATCCACAAAGTTATGTAAGAAGCACATTTATCAGCAGATAGATGAAAGATTTTTACCCAAGGGCCATCACAAAGAAAATCACAGTAAGAGTCCCAGTCAGCTTTAAGGTAGTTGTAAGAGTTACAATGATAGAGGGATTCAGATGATGAAGAAGAATGAGATATTAGTTTTAGAGAGATCAAACTGTGATCAGAAGCACCTAAGGGTGAATGTGGAGAAACTGAGCACTGAACAGGATCAGATACAACAAAAAAAGTCTAGTAGAGAAGGTAAATGATTCGGGTTGTCTGGAAAGCGAGTTGGAAAGTTGACTATTTGAGTTAGGGATTGAGAAAGGTAAAAGTTGTGGGCTTTAATGCCTGCAGAGTCACTGACACTAGTGCCAAGCTATTCAGTGTGATCAACATTAAAGTCACCATCAACAACAATATCGGCTGATGGATTAAGAGAGAGGGTTTAGTCAATTTGATAAGAAATAACAACAAAATGAGTGCAATCTTGAGATGAAGCAGAGCAATATAGAACACTATGGTACTGATAATACTTTGATATTTTTCAACTGTTGATGGAATCAGCCTCTCTGAGAGCTACTAAAGAGTTCGGGAAACCTAACTACCAGCTGGTCTCAGAACCATAAAACTGAGTTTTAGAGCTGTACCCTCATTAGGAGATAATAGAGTGAGTTGCCTAGTCATAAAAAAAAATACAAGCAAAACCCATGCATTGAGTCAAGAAGATCCAGCATTCAATGTCCTAAACTAGAAGCAATGTGCTATAAATGCATCTGCACCAGCCTAATAGATGAAGAAGGGGTGAGAGGCTGGTTAATAGATAGAATCTGTTTATCTCTTAAGTATTTGCCTAGGAGGCCTTCTACAAGACAGTAGCTGGATGCAATTAATATCTGCCCAAGATGATTCAGACTCAGCCAAGAACCCCAAGGCAGGGGGTGTTTTAAGTCAGTGTTGGCTTCTCCTACCTTTTGCCTAAAAAACTGTATCCTACAAGGCAGCAGGACATGAAGCAGATTGTACTGGGTTACATGTTACCAATAGCAGGATAAACTGACCTGACAAATACCAATACATGTTACCAGTAGTAGGATAACCTGACCTGACAAATAATAAGAGTGATTTGATAAAAAATAAGGGTGATTTGATAAAAACTAAGGCACAAAAAATAAGTGTGATTTCATAAGTTCAACTTTTGATATTTTAAAATGTCGAAGTTCTCAATCCTATTTCTTTTTTGTTCTTTTTTCTCCTTTGAATTTGGATTTTTTTTCCATACACAATGTGTATGGAAAAAAAAATTTTAAGTTGCAGCACAAAGTGCTGTAATTTGAGTTGAGATATAATATTACAAATTTATTAACTTAAGTTTTGAAGGGATATTTTTTGCGATCACTTTGTTTCTAGATGAAAGAATATATTTTCTATATTCTTTCATCTAGAAACAAAGTGTCTACTTTGTTTCTATATGAAAGAATATAGAAAATATATTCTTTCATCTAGAAACAAAGTGATCGCAAAAAATTATCTACTTTAAAAGTTCCCAGGCATTCTCTATTGGTTTAAGTTGGGAGAATTGCCAGGACATAGTAAAACAGTAACATTTTTCGACTTTAAATATCTTGTCACTAATTTAGCTTTATAGCATGGGGCAGAATCATGCATAAAGATGCATTTGGATGGATCAGGAAAGCAATCATATAACTGAGGAATTAATTTGGTAGCTAATACTTTTTTATATTTATCCTGGTTCATCATCCCTTCAACTATATAAAGAAGGCCACTACCCTTACCACTTATAACTAACCACACCACCACTTTTAGAGGGTGTTTTACTGTCTCCATAACACAGTCTGGGTTATATTTTTCTTCTTTCCTTCATCTAACGAAAGAAGACTTATTCATTAATATTTTAAATAGGAACTCATCTGCGAAACACCCCTGAAAACAAATAAAAATAATAATATAAATACTCATATAAATGTTTAAATCAATGATGCTGTTGCAATAAACAATTAATCAAGTATTTACTTACATTTTTCCAATCTTCAGCAGGCATATGTAGGTGTTGTTTTGCCCAATTGAGATGTTTTAATTTCATCGCTGGCGTAAGTTTAGATTTCCTTGCAGGTTTGTAGCATTTAAACCCCAGTTCTGAAATTCGAAGTCTTAAGTTCTGTTAGAAATCTTGATACCGGCTTCTTGTATGATTTTAGTAACTACTTTTGTACTTTTTCTTCGGTTTTTAACATAAATGTTACGAATTGCCCGTTCATCTCTTGGGGTAGTGATGCGTGGTCTACCATATTTTCCACTTTTGACACTTTGTACAGGTAATTTTTTTATCAAGTTTACCTTTAATTCTGCTTACTGTCATCACAGAAACTTTAACTAAATTTGCAAATTTTCTTTGGAAGTGATATGAATGTTTTAACAAAGCAGATATTTCTGAAATTTTTTCGTTTGATATATCTTTAGCTTTTCCCATTTTTAGGCACCAAAGTTCAAATATTTTTAGTTAAAATTACTAATTAATGTAAAAAAATGAGTCAGAATCACAAACAGTTTACATAAGTTTTTATTTATTACGCACGCGTTATTGCACAAACAACAATTTTGCCACAAAAAGGCACATTTTGCCTGTTTTTGCATATTCTAGCTTATCGATTCTAAAAATTGCCACAATTATTTATAAATGTTACAATTTCATTAAAAAAAAATAGAAAACTATTATTGATATTAAAATCTCAAACAAAGTAGGAGTAGAAGCGAATTTATTCATTTAGAATTCATATTTAATTGCAGTTTTTGTGAAAAAACAAACTGTGACTTATAATTTGGCTGCCCACTGTATATATATATATATATATATATATATATATATATATATATATATATATATATATATATATATATATATATATATATATATATATATACATCAAGATTATCTGTTGTAACAGTTGCTTGATATACAATGTTGCTTGTTAAACATTTATTAAACAACGGACAGAGATTTTTATTATAGCAGTTATAGTCCTGTTGATTAAGGTTTGTATTGTTGCATAAAATGTATTTGTTGTGTGAATTTATAATAGATTTTACACTTGGCATACAACTGTTACAACAGATAATCTTGATTCATCTTCTAATGAAAAATCCTACATTGGGATAAGTGAGACTCCTTTTAAATTAAGATACGCTAATCACGTTAAATCATTTAACATCTCTAAATACAAAAATGATACTGAACTCTCAAAACATGTATGGAAGTTAAAAGAAGCTAATTTAGTCCCTATAGTGAAGTGGAAAATTCTCAGCCGATGTAAAGCATATAATCCAACATCCAAATCTTGCAATTTATGTCTCATTGAAAAATATGAAATTCTATATTATAAAAATACTAATTTATTGAATAAAAGGAGTGAGATTGTTTCTAAGTGTAGACATAGAAACAGATTCCTTCTTTCCCAATATGACACTGGCGATTAAAAAATATGTTTTTCCATATTATCATTATTTTTATTATTATTATTGTCATTATTATTACTATTATTATTATTTGACATCAGAACTCATTCCGTTGTTTTTATAATTTTGTAACGGTTTTTTAATTGTATTTTTGAACGGTTTTTTCTTGATTTAAATATATGGCTGATGAGTGCCGCAAACGGCATGAAACTTTAAGTACCGTAAAAAAATTGTTTTTTTTCATCTTACTTTTTTATTTATTTATTGATCTATTTTGTGATTATTTCACTTTATATTGATCACTCTCAAATCGAAAAAATTGATTATTATTACATAATCAAAACAACAATATATATATATATATATATATATATATATATATATATATATATATATATATATATACACTGAGACAAACCTACAAAAATATGTCGATGGTTTATTAACTTACATTATCTATGACAAAGATGCAAAAAACCTACCTCAATCTATTGTGGATGGCGTAGAGGAAATGGACTACTTTTAATGACATGAGACTCAATCATTTAAAGTGCAAAACATTATTGATAGAGAATCCTTACCTTATTCAAGTTGCAATTCCTTCGGAAATTCTTTTAAACTCTAAGCTTGAATCAGTTGACTACTACAAGTACCTAGGAATCCTAATAAAAAAGTATTAACTGGGATGATCAATGGATAAAAGTTCATAATATTATTAAGTCAGTACCCAACATACTAAAGCACCTTAAAAAGGTTGGTCACACTCAATTAAACCTACTTTAAATTTATATATCCTATGCACTAATCTCACATTCTGTACAGCGCCCCTATACTCTTGTCTTGCAGTATTACAGCAAAAAAAGAACTAGAACTATTCCACAAACAATCACTCAAATTTATTGAGATCAATGCCATAAACTCACACCAATTCAATATCTTTCATAATATCAAAGAGCTTATTGATAAAACAAATATAAAGTTACTGAAAAAAAATCTTTAATCTATCTTATCTAACCCAACGCATGCAATAACTTCAAAACTATCTCCGACTACAGGCAGAAACTCTGACAAATTATTATATAAAACAAATTCTGCTAACACTACAGTGTATCAAAAAAGTTTGTTCTGAAACATTCACGTATACTTTGAGATGGTATCAAAAACCTATACCTTCGTAAGTAATTCACTGTTGGTACATCTCCCACTTATCATTTGTAACCTAAGAGAATAATTCTCTTGATAGATTATGAAGAAAAATTGTAAAATTCATTTATATGCTGCAATTTTAAATAAATACTTATGAAATAAAATATATATATATATATATATATATATATATATATATATATATATATATATATATATATACATATATACATATATATATAATATAATAGTTGTTTTGATAAATAACGGTATAGAGTGCTCAATACAGAGTAGAGCGAATTATATTCTTTAAAATTAAATATTAACACCTGGTAGTTAAAGAAACTTGACTCTGAGTTTCACGCCTATGGCGATCATCAGATATTCAGATGATCCCCAATATCCAAATTAAAATGATATCCAATGTTTTTGGATATAAATAAAACTTCAAGTTATTTATTTAAATATTTAGCTATTTTAAAATTTTACTTGCATCTTTTAGTTTGGTTTCAAACTTAAATAGCTTATATATATATATATATATATATATATATATATATATATATATATATATATATATATATATATATATATATATATATATATATATATATATATATGTATGTATATGTAAATATATTTATACATATAAATATTTGTCTAATTAATCATAGGATCAAATTTAACTGAAGGACATTGTATCAAAGTAGTAAGTTATTATTAATGATCATAGATTTGTTTATATTTGATATATTTTTAATATTATTCTTAGTTTATTTACTTTTGTTTTAGAACTTGCATCCATTAGACAAAGATATACAAATTGCTCTTAATTTATTGCAATCTGGCATGGATAAAGATTGGATTGTTAAATTTTTACAGAATACTGATTCCTTAGAGGTTGGTTGGTTTATTTTCAATTAAAAAAATTTTTTAATTATGACATCAGAGCTACACATTTGTCAGTAATACATTTAACAGTAGTTTTAAAATAATTATCGTTATTAATTTTGCGTAAAACGAATTTATTTTATAAATAATTCCTCAGAATTACACATGTATCAAAAAATAATATTAAGTAAAAACTTTTTACTTTCACATTTGACTAATAATTATATCTGATTTTTTGAATTATTTTTTAATATTATTAAATTTTTAATATTGTTAAACTAATTTGATTTTGAACATGGTTAAAATAAAATATTTAAATATGCTGAATAAAAATTGGATTAAATTGTTTATCATTAATAAACAATATTAAAACATATTTTAAAGTGTTTAAAAAAAAAGTTTTCAAAATTTTTTTTTAGCTTATTCAGTTTTTCTTATTTTATTTAGATGATTTTAAAATATCACAAAAATCTTCGTCACATTTTATCTGAGTTTCAGCCATCTCTTCACAGATTAGGAGTATTTCCTGAATTTGATTGTAAATCAAAGGCTGTAGAGAAAACCTTGACGTCAATTTTCAATTATAATGGTTTGTTATTGTTTCTAATAGTTCTGTCCAAATAAATTCAAAATAAATTCTTATTTCAAAGAATTTTTATTATTTGTGTTCTTTTTATTTTTAAGAAAAAGCAAATATACTATCAAAAGCCAGAGATATTGGTGGTGGAAAATTTGTGGATATGTTATGGGCTACTGGTTTGGCTAACGAAATTTTAAATTCCAATGAGGATATAACATTGATTGTTCCTTTATCAATATCTAATATTCCTGATTCCATCGATATAAAAAAAAATAGCGCTTGTTCACTTGTTCAAATGCTTAAATACCATATGGTTGTAGGAAAAAACTATGTAACAAATCTCAAAAATAACGACATTTTAAAATCAATGAATAATGCAGCGATAATATATTTTAACAAGTTTGACCAGGTATATAAAATTTAAATGAGATTTATCAGACAAAGTTATAGACAAATATAAAAAGTAAAATTAGCGTTCACATCTAAAAAAAACTTCTGTTTTATTTCATTATACAAAGCGCATTTAGGGGGTCCCAGTAATATATATTTGTTTGTTTTTTTAAATTTATTTATTTGCTTATACATATAAAAATTATTTTAATATTTACAGTTATCTACTTTAAGTGGTTCAGTAATCAATAAAATAGTATTATACAATATTGAAGCTCTTGGTGGAGTAATACATGTTGTTGATAATTTTATGCTACCTCCTGACCGTGATATAATTTCGCTTCTTGAAAAACGCAACAATTTTACTATATTTGCGAAAGCGTTAAAGGAGTCCATGTTACTATCTGAGTTAAAGAATTCTCCTCACACTTACTTCGTAGTTGACGACACAAACATTAATAAAGGTTATATTTCAGAACTTAATAGTTCTGAAAAGATCAGCAATTTCGTACGCCGCCATACAGTTCCTGGACTTCATTTTTCTCACATGTTACACAACAATGCAATCTTGACTGCTGTTGATGGTTCTACCGTGAAAATACATCATGGTGGTGATAAAATTACAGTAAACGGATTTCCAATATCTACGCTTGATCTTATCTCACATTCTGGAATAGTGCACGTGATTGATAATCCTTTGTAGAATATTTTAAAAACTAATTTATTAAAGTTTACAATGAAAACGATTTTAAATAGTTTTGTATTATTTGTATAGATTTCGTAGACATTTTTTATATAGATATATATATATAAATTTAATTTTTTTTTTTTTTTTTTTTTACATCTAATTACAATTTTTTTTCAAACTATCACCATTGTTACTATTTTTATTCATCAATATTTAAACTGGTTTGTCACAATAAAATATAGCTTTCCACAAAGACCCTGGGGTCGTATTCTCTTCTCTCCGTTAAACTTAACGAATCGTTAGTTAATTCCATACCGTTAGTCCATTCCTTACTATTATCGCAAATGTAGCCAGAGCTAACATTTGCGATAATAGAACAAAACAAAGTACTAATAAACAGAACAAAGTTCTGGCTTCTCTTTTCTAAAGCAAGTGCTCAACGATAACTACGAGCAAGTCCCTAGCATCCCAGTGTGTGAAAAACTTTTAAGTGTATGGGTTAATAGCCAGCACTTTGTATTAATTTAATAAACTACAATTTTTATTAGATGAATTATTTCAACCCATTGTCAAGCGCAATGCACAACACGATTTTTAACTTTCTTTAGGTATTATAAATATGAGTGGTGCAATAACTTTTTTGTGTGATTTTGTATATAAACTGGAGACATGTTAAATTGTTTTTTGGTGATATATAATAACGTTTGTTCTAAAGAGAAAAATTAAATATGGTGATTAAGAGTATCAAAAGATTTTAAAAAATCATTAAAGTGTGAATTGAGAATCTTTAAAACAGTCGGCGGTGTGCTTGATATGTTTGATGTGTTGCTCGGAGAATAGCGAATAGAGAATAGAACTGTTTTTTTTGTAATCCACATTAATTTATTATAAAGAAGTTTGTTGTTAACAAGTGTCATCTCAAAACTGTATATTGCATTAACATACAAAGGCTAACCTTTTAATAACTTGCTAAAAATAATAATTTTAAAAAAAGTATTTGTGGCTCTTGACGTTATGTAGACTTTGGTTCTGTTCAACTGTCCCTTACCTGTGTAAATTGAATTTTAAAAAACTCATTAAATAGAGGTGAAAAACAATTTTTTTTTAAATGTATTACCTTCTTCAGAAATCTCCTTATTGTTTCATTACATTCTAGAAATTCGATTAAAGAATGAAGAGATATTTCGTTCAAAAATCTTAAAACACTTGTGGGTCCAAAAATTTTAAAAACGGGACTATTAAATTCTTTTTATACCCATTTTAATATAAAGACAGTTTTCTCTACAATAAATTGTGAGCTAGAAAAACCTTATGACTGGCTCAAATAAAACAAAATCTCTTTTTTTTTTTTTTTTTTTTTTTTTTTGTAATTATTTATTTTTCCGTTTAAAAATTTTTAAATTGAAAATAAATTTATATAAAATATTGGCTGGAGCAAGAAGAAGGCGCATTCAGCCTTATCGCCGAGCCACATTTAAAAAAAAAATAATAGCAATAAATTCTACATTACCGTAACGTAAAAAAATATATAAAATAACAAATAGAAATGAAAACCGAAAATAACTGGTATATTTAGAAATAAAAAATTGTTTTTTTTTTATGTTTTTTTTTTTTAAGAAGTGTTGAAAACAATTGCAAAAATGTTTAACAAAATATTAATAAAAAATAAAAAAGTCAAAAAAATAAAATTTCTTGGGGATAAAAGACAAAGGATAGAAGAAATGAAATTTCATAGTTAATATAATCACTAGATAAATTATTAACATCATCAGTGATATTTTATATATATATTTTTTTTATTTTAAATATTTTGTATTAATTTATATTAATCACTGATACAATTAAATCTATTTTTTATATGATTGTTTTTAGTTTAAAATAAACATTTAAAGTTGGATATATCCATGAATAATAATCATAATCTCTATTGCATTAAGTTGCCCTTAGCTAGTTGTTAGAAGATTTTTCAACGTGTGGGAAATCGTTTGGATGGTACTTTCCGAGTTCATTTGCCAGTAATTTAAAAGTCCTAAAAACCCTTTTCTCCTTAATTAACTCAACAATCGCAACATGAGCATTTCCTACTGATACAATACATTTTTTAAAAACTAAGAATTACTTTATATAAACTTACGTTCGAATTTAAGTCAACATATAAAAATTAAATGCTTTATGATAATCAAGAATGATGTTGATAAGTTCAAGTTAGATAAGTTCAAAAAAATTTTTTTGATATGTTGATAAGTTTAATATGTTGATAAGTTTATTATGTTGATAACTTTGATTTGATATGTTGATAAGTTTAATATATTGATAAGAAATATGTCGATAAGTTCAAAATAGATAAGTTAAAAAATGTTTTCAGATAATTGATTTTAATCTACATTTTATTATCACCTTGTTGATCCCGGTTTACTTCTGGTTCCTTGGTTGAAAATATGATTAATCAAATACACTCATGACATTTAAACGCTTACAACAGAAAAAGAATTTCTGACACAAAATTTTTTGAAAAAATTGGATTTGGCAATAATTACAAACCTGATTTTTGTAATTATTGTCAAATCCACTATTAGTATTGAACTGAACAAAAAATCATTTTTTGTTCAGTTCATTTACAAATATAGATAGTTCAGCACAATAAGCTTTTTCAAAAAAGTTTATTGTACTGAACTGAAAAATATCTTTTTCAAAAAAGTTTTGCATTGTCAACAACAACATAGCACACAAGAAACAACTGCTAACAACAAAAGAAAGCTAACAACACTTTTCAACAACAATAATTAAAGACATGAAGAAAAGTTATTTTTTTGTTGCACGGTAATGAATACCTTAGCAAAATGAATTTATTTTTTCTTTTTTTATGAAACTTTTTAGTTTCGAAAAAGATGAACATGAAAAAATTCAATTTACGACTACTTCTAGTATCTACCTTATACCATCCAACTATTTGAGCTTTTCAACTGTTTGATTATTGAATAAAAAAATATGAAAATATTCGAATACTCGTATAGTTTATCAAAAGTAAAATGACGTATTAACAAAAATAAAGAATAGTAATAATTCAATAAGAAAACTTTTAATAGTTAATTTTGAATGATTATATTACTCTTTTAAATATGTTTTTTTATAAAAACATATATTTCAAAAATAAAAGTGAATTGAATATTTTAAAATTTAAACTTGTTCTTCTTTTCGTTTTAATTGAAACTGCTGTTGAGAATACACTTTCAGAAGCTGTCGAGGTTGGGCAAACTGTTATTAAAGCGCGATACAAAACGTCCAGGGTTGTCGATCGTTTTTTGAAAGAATCTAATTGACCAAATTCTTTCTTGAGTTCAATATATTTATCAACTTGGCAACGATTTGGTATGTTTTGTGGATCTGAAATAGAACTTATTGCATTTTGGAGTTTTTTTTGAGATTTGCTCTGTGATTTTGTTGCAAAAAAGAATGCTTTGTAGCCGAATTTTTAAACATTCTTATAACACCTCTTATATTTTGTGATAATTTGATCAAAGTCAACATTCAATGTCAAAGTATACTCATTTTCTTCACTAAAATCTAAAGCGCAATCAGAGTACTGATCTTCTGTAGATTCTTTTTTTTTTTTTTCCATATCATCATCAACCAAATCTTCAATATCGTCAAACATCGGGAATATAGTTTTTTCGTGAATAAAAAGAATCCATCACGGCTAAATACAGCGCATAATAATGGCAAGTTGATTTAAAACACCTAACAGATTCACATATTTTTTCATTACGGCTGTTGCATCGTTAGTTGATGCAATAACATCATTTTTAAAGAAGTCTCTCAACTTAGCTTCAACCAAATTTTTAATTGTTTCTGCATTTGCCTGCTTATTATTTCCGTCATAACCAGCAATAGAGATTTACTTATTGCTGTGATCGCTATTCTATAAACAGCCGCTATTTTTGACAATATTTTATTTAAAGATTCTTTTTTAACAAATCGCCAAACAATAATTGTTTCTTTTTTTTTCTCTTATAGGAATATTATTTACTCCATAGTTTTCAAATGGTTAATCATAGCAGTGGTTGAACTTTTCCATCCTATGTTCGTGTTGCACTTACCACATGTGGCTTCACTATTTTTATTTTGCTTTTTTGTTTTTTCTAAAAAACTTCAATACCTCGGATTTTTTTGACATGGCTAAAACTAAAGATACCGTAGAAAAGAAAATCCCACAAATTTTAATTTCCTCCTTAAATTATGCAGCAACAAATTGTATTTTTATCAGAAAACGTTTTTACTAGGGGTATACCAGCATAGTTTATAGACTTAACTGGTTTGGAAACTCCGTAAAATCTATTGTTTAACCTTTTGACACAAAAATAGAGCGTAAATGAAGCGTGATAGTGCACACAAACTTTTTAACGGCGTTTATTGCTAAGTGATATTGCAAACAGATTATTCCTTTATTTCACAGATTATCTGTAGTGATTATTTATAAGTGATTTTTTTTGTACATCATTGAACAGTGTTGACCGAACAATGATTAAACTTCACCGTTATATGTGTGGAGATATGATTACTCCTGTTATCTTTAAAACAATAAATTTGTATGCCAAATATAGATACATATACTTTGTAGCAGACCCACCACACCTGATGAAAACTGCTCGAAATTGCTTATTAAACTCTGGCGCAGGAAAATGTACACGCTACTTATGGAACAATGGAAAATACTTACTGTGGCAGCACATTACTCAATTGCATTATGAAGATTTAGACAATGGTTTAAAACTTATGCCTAAGTTAACTAACGAGCACATACACATAAACTCTTACTCTGCTATGACTGTAAAACTAGCTACCCAAATTTTAAGTCAAACCGTAGCATCTGTTTTGAAAACCTTTGGAACTGAGGAACATAAAGAGACAGCTAGTTTTCGTGAAAAAATGGACATGTTTTTTGATTGTGTTAACAGTAGATCTCTTGAAGAACATAAAATTAATATAAAACCTTTCCTTCAAAAATACACAGACCAAAATGATTTACAATTTAATTTCCTTTTAAATGATTTTTTGGATTATTTTAAAGATTGGAAAAGATCTATAGATGAAAGAGTGGACAATACTTCTAGTTGTCAATACTCTTATGAGGCTAAGGCTAAAATGTTCATTTCACATCAGACTCATTAAGGCTTAATAATGACATGTAACTCAATTGTGGAAGTTACAAGGTTTCTGTTAGCAGAGGGTATGTTTTATGTACTTACTAATAGATTTTGTCAAGATCCATTAGAGAAATATTTCTGTGCTCAAAGACAAATAGGGCGACATTCAGATAACCCTGATGCTAAACAGTTTGGATACAATTCTAATGCAATACGCATCCAAAGAAGTGTTTCGCTTAACACTGGAAATACTAGAGGCTCTTATATAAAAAAAAAGTCTTGGATAAATGTGTCTGAAGATCTTATACCAAAAAGAAAGAGAAAAAAAACATGATTTACAAACTACTTATATTATAACAACTATTTGTATTAAAAACTTTTACAAAACTACATATATATATATATATCATTTGTCTTTCAGTTTATGTGATTGTTTCATATTAGCACGTAATCCTTTTTTAGATAGTTCTCCTGTTTATTTTTTTGCTTTGTGTTTATTAACAATGTCTTTGACAAATGAATGACTTCGAACTCTAAAATATAATCTCAGTATTAAACACAAAGTAGATTTTTGTATATCTTTTTCAATTTTTAAATCACAGCTTTCAAGAATAACCCTGTAATATTCATCTATATCTTGATCATATAATGTTTTTTCTGTCAAGAAATCTATGTCTATACTTTTAGTTAATTCTGACTTTTCTGTATATAAACAAAATGCTTTTTCTGCTATAACTAATATTTGCTCAAACTCAATTGTTATACCAGTGAGTCCTCCACGGCTAAGAGCATTAATAAGTTTTTGGTCTGGAATATTTTTTGTTTCAGATTGGCAGCTTTTTAATATTGATATTGCTTGTTGTATAGCAGTGTCAAAATTTTTCGAAAACTTTGGATTTTTTTTTTTAATTTGTGGATGCAGTAACCTCCTAGATATTGCAAGCCATACTTTTCCCTTTCACATACTGTTTGTCTACTTGATATCTTTTTATCACTGACACTAGATATATTAGCCCTATAATAAGATGCTATGCTGTCAGCAAGTTTGCTTAATAATAATGTAGCAGTATCTTCATATTCAGCATCACAATTAAAAATTTGCCAACTGTTGATTACTATTCTGCCAAAATAATCAGCATAAAACTCATTCAAACTTTTTAGAGAAATTTTACTACAAGTTTCAATTATTCTATCAAACTGAATCTCATCTTTTATCTGGTCAATCTGAAATTTTTTAACAACTTCAATTATTTTGTCACCATAAATTGAGCTTTCTATAATCTTGCAAGACACTTTTTTTAGTAGTGAGAACAAAATCTCAGTGTTAAAAACTGGATTATTAGCAGGTTTATCAACGATAATATTGTTGGGGTGCTTTTTAGAGATATGCAATTTCAGCCCTCCTTTACTTCTAAAAACTTTAACGCATACATTACATGGAAAGGATCCAGGGCTAAGCTAAAAATAGTTTTAAGTAAGATATATGTTTAAAAAACAAAATATAATCAGTCACTCAATCGCTTATCTTTCGCTTAATTTGATCACTAATAAAAAAACCTAAAAACAAATGTTTGTTTATACTACGTAAATAATTTACATAAAGAAACATTTTTTACTTTTTTATCTTACTAGGAAAAAGTACTAACATCTTCGATAATAGCTTCAGTATAATTTTGAAGTTCAATATCTTTTTCAAAACTTTCCAATAGCATTATAAGGTCACTATTACAAAAATAGTCATCGTCTTCTCTCTCTGAAGCCATAGTAAATTTTTGTGCTGTGCACCGTCAATGTCACGTGATCACAGCGTTCACCTTAATGAGTTTTTTTTTACGCAAAACACCGAGTTTCCAAACCAGTTAAGTCTATAATGATACCAGATTGGAAATTTTGAATTACGGCCGGAACCGGATTTCCCGGATCTGTTGGAAAAATTTTCCAACAGATTTATATTTATGTAGTTTTTTACTTTAAGATTGTAAGTGAAACCCTGTACCTGAGCACCATGGCTACATAATATACATTTATAACCAGTGCTTTTTTTCTCCTGGAACGCACCGGAACGGCGTTCCGGCACCTTTTTTTTGATATATAATTTTTTTGCTTTATATAAACATTTTTTTCCTCGTATTATTATATAATGAAAATAGTTCATTTTTAAATATTAAACATTCTTTGCAGATTTGAAAACATTACAGCGCTGCGTTTCAAAATTTGCTTGAGAAGAATTTAATTTATTTTCATCTTTTCTTAATAGCGTTCGTTTTTATGACGCCAAGTTCTTTGTTTTTCCGATTATAATCGGAAAAACTTACAATTTCTTGAAAACGCGTTTTTAAGAAATCTTTTAAGAAATTCTATTGGTTCTGTGCTGTCTATGTCCGAATATTAATCTCACAGCATCTCACGCAACTTAAAAAAGATCTATTTTTAAAACAAAAACTTTACAACAGTTTTTGCAACAGTAACTTTTATAGTATCGTTAGTGAATTTCCTGTTATTAGCGTTTTAAATTCAAAGTTATAACCTAATTTATATATTTAAATACTGATATAAAAATATCAATTAAACAAAATAACGCAAAACTAATTATGAAAAAAATTACCAGTTTCTCCTCAGTGGATTTCCCTGTTCAGAAAAAAATCAAATTAAATGCAAAAGAAACAGAAGAAATCAAATTACAACGTCAGATTTACCTTCTGCAGACAATGACACCAATTATAGCTGGCCAAGTTGCTGGACTTTAGCGCAAAAAACAGAGTTTTGTTCCAAAAACGAGTGGCTTTGTTTTCGACAAATAAAGCTCGGTTGCACTATCTGCCAAAAAGTGAAAACACTTGGCGTAAAAGCTAAGATGGGAATGAAAGTATCTAAAGAATGGTTCAATAATGAAGTTTCTTATTATGGTGAAAATAGAAAGCAACAGTTAAGTTCTCTACGTAAGAAAATATTTGATCACAAAGAATCTGTATGACATCAAGCTGCATTAAAGATGGTAGAAGAAGCTAAAAAAGAGACTCTGTCAAACAATATTTTAAAATATTTAACGCGGGAGAAAATTGTAACAGCAAACATTTTTCGAACTGCATATAAAGTTGCTAAAGGAAATCAGTCTTTTAATAATTTTGAAATGGAAATTGATCTTCAAGAAATTAATGGAGTTGAAATGGGTCGTTTTCTTCATTCTACAAACGCATGCATTAATATTGCCAATCATATAGGTAACGAAATGAGGGAAAAAATTATTGCAAAAGTCATAAAGTCAAAGAGTAAGATTTCAATAACTATTGATGAATCAACCACTATAAGCCAAAAATCAACACTGAAAGTTTACATTCGGTGCTGTGTAAAAGGCAGCGGAATGAATTCACCAATCAATTTATTTTTGGATTTAGTGGAGCTTGAAAGTGTTACGGCTAAAGGACTATTTATTCCTTTACTTGAATGTCTTCATGACATTCAAGTAAAGGTGAATATTTGAAAAATTATTTAGTTTCTGTAGCATGTGATGGCGCAGCAGTGATGTTAGGATGCAAAAGTGGCGTTTTTAAATTAATCTATGAAAAGTCTAATTAATCACTGAAAAGTTTCCTTTTGTTATAGTTTGACATTGTGCTAATCATAGACTGGAACAATCAGTAGGCGATACTATTAGGGAGATCTCAAGTATTAACAGATTCAAATCATTTCTTGATAAGCTTTACGTCGTGTATCATGCTTCCCCAAAAAATAGCAGAGAGTTACGTTCATGCGCAGAATTACTTAATATTCGGCTGCTGAAAATTGGTCGAATTTTAAATACACGTTGGGTGTCATCTTGTTTCCGTTCAGTTTTTGCAGTATGGGAAAATTACGAAGCGCTTGTGAAACATTTTGAGGAAGCGATGGTTGATCCTACAAGGGACAAAAACGAAAAATCCACTTATGCAGGTTTAAAAAAAATAATTACATAAACAGAGTTTTTAATGGATCTAGAATTAATGTGCGATG
>NC_088924.1:8800000-8982500 GCF_038396675.1 Hydra vulgaris
CTTGAACATTCCAAAAGTAGCTGTACAAGTATAAAAGCACGGGTGTCTCCCCACCAAGATTCCAATTGCAGACTGAAAAGATAACGATTTGTAGTTGAAGTTATTTATTTGATATGGCATCAAAAGGTTGCTTGCATCCAGTTGATTCATTCGGCTACGTGTGAGTACAATTCATAAAGACAAGAGCGAAAATTTATTCCGTGGAAGCAAGTTGCATAATGTGCGAAGCCTGCAAGACATATTTTTGCGTGCCGGTCGGAGACCAAGACAAATTTTGGGCACCGCATTTCACATACAAATATTGCAAGAAAACACTTGAATCCCGCATGACTTACTAATTGCTAAATTAGATTCCAATGGTTTTTTTTAAAGAAACTCTTGCTATCAAAAAATCTATTGCTAAAAATAGATAATATTAGGGTTTTGTCTCCGATAAAGTAAAACTACTTGGTATAACAAATGATAAAGATCTAAAGTTTGGGGAACACATTTAACAGTTATACAGTATGGTAAATGTTTAGCTAATTGTAAATGTTTTGCTTTTACAAGCATATGAAATTTCTTATCCCGTGATAAATTTATTTTGCTGTTTAATGCTTTTCTTTTGTCTAATTTATCTTATTGTCCTCTAATTTGGATATTTTGTTCAAAAAAAGATGACAAACTAATAAATTTCTTAAAACAGCTCAAAGCATAGTCTATAAAAGATTTGATTCGTCTCTGGATGAGCTATTAGATTTTGATAACAGTCCAAGAACCCATCTAAGAAATTTGAGATTTCTTATAATGGAAACTTTTAAATCCATTTAATGTCTAAATCCAATATTTATGAATAATCATTTCACTATAAAAAATCTTACGCATAAACTCCGTTGAAGCAAAAAAACTGATTCTACCTCCAATAGGCTCCATAATAATGATACAAGCTGTACGTTATATAGAGCCACCTCGCTCCACAGTGGGCTAGTATTCACTTTTATTGGGCAAAACTAATAACCCGTCAAACAAAAAAGATTTAAGAACCCTTTCTGCACTGTTTAGTAATATGAGGATTGTGAAATATGAAGATTGTGGTTTTAATGGTGACATTGGTTTTAGCAACCACATATTTTATTAACCTTAACAAATACAAATTGGAAAAAGAAATAAATTTATTGGATTACTCCCATAATTACCACAGCAACTATTTTTATACTACAGATGTAGTAGTACTGCAGATTTTTTTTATTTGGTTGTTAGTGACAACTGTAATGCCGAGCAACGGTTCATTTTGCATAGTTACTAGCTTAAGTCTTAATGCATTATTGTGAAAAACTAGACTAATATTAATATGGCAGTCTGATTAAAAATTAATTTATGCGTTTAAAAAATTTAACACATTCCCAATTACTAAATTTAAGTATTTTTATGCAGTTCGAGGGCTCTATTTTCATTATTTATTTTCATTATTTCATGGAAACTACTACATAATCCATATAAAAAGGATCCTAAAGCTTCAAACCTTTTTGTGTATATAAAAATTTTGATTTAAAATTATTTTTGAACCAAAACTTATATATTCTGATAATCGTAAAACAATTTTGCAGTTAAGTTTGTACCATCCAAAATATTAGGATGGTACAAACTTAACTGCAAAATTGCATCCAAAATATTAGGATTTGCTAAGTTTAAGTTTTCTTGTATTATATATGATTAAATATCAATATTTTTCATGGCTTAACTATATAAAAATATGAGTTTCATTTACAAAATCTTATAAATAGGTATTTTAAGATGTATTAATATCAGTACAAGTTTGTAACACTAATCTAGTCTCACTGAGATCCAATTATTACATAATCATTTAGAATAAAATACACATAATGTTTTCGCCACATAAAATCGGATACATCATTTAACTTGTAAAAAATCATTATTAGAGACGAGGCGGACATCTGTGGATTATAAAACAAATTTATATTGATATTATACATATTGAACAATGTATTTCAAGTGTCAAATTACTGGAGCGCTTTGGATCGCAAAATTATTTGATTATATAAGTGAAAAATTAACTAAAAAAAGTACTTAAAATATGCTGTCATTTGAAATCATTTTATTTGACTTAAATTACGTGCAAAATAGTGATGTAATAACTCATTTGAAAGATAATACTTGATTTTATTAAATTATACAATAGAAAAAGAGGTTTTTTAAATTAACATCTATTCCATTGCTTATTAGTAACACAAAAAGCAATATCAAATTAAAAAAAAAATTTGGACATTTTTTTTTTTTAAAAAAGGTTTTTATTGTACAGCTTAGAAGCATACGGCATAATAATTGATAATGATTTTATAATATAACTGATAATGCTTTTTACCTTAGTCCACTACCTAACCCACTCTGCGCTTTGGAGCACTCTAAATAGCGAGACCACGTCCGCAAAAAGTCTTAAGATGTTTAAAAAAATATCAAGAATTGGTATGGTAGGGGAGAGTCGCCGATTATGGACCACTTTTGTTGCAGAGTGTATAATTCACTCACTTTTGCTTAAATAGTTAACTTTTATATTGTAAACCACTTCTTACCTTCAACTGAATATATTATATGAAGCTTGTAGTGGTTGATTTATTAATAATTATAAAATGTGTCAAAAACGTAAGTGGTCCATATTGGGGGTACTTTAAGCTTGTGCTCCAAATATGGACCATTGAGGTTCCTATTATGGACTATTTATAAACGGTTTGACTTGGTCATTTAAACAAATTATACACACTAAAGATAGAATTATTAGAATATAAATACTCAAGAGTATGTAAGCTTTTAATTTTTAACAGGTTTTTAGATGTCCTTTTTGTAAAAAAAAAAAAAGTTATTAAGTTTAAGCCACCCACCATTTATTTGATTCTAATTCTACCAGTCTCATGCACATGTATGCATACACTCAGTTTTATTTATAAAGTGTTTTACTATTTTAACATTTAGCACACACAAAAACATGAATACTGATGTGTAATAATATTTCAAAATTTATTTACAAAGTTCACAAATAAAGTCACAATCTGAAGTTCCTGCGCATTCTTTATGTGCCCATCTTTTGCAGGATCGACAGCATATCATATGTTACATTCTCCACACATAAAACAAAGCCATGAACTTTCATTTAAAATACTGGTACTAGTTGTTGAATTCATTTTGGGTTTCTTACATTTCTTTACTACTTTTTCTTTAATTATTTTTGTGTTTTTGGACTTTTTAACTTTTGTGTTTGTTTTTGGACTTTCCTGTAGGAACAGCTTTTTATATGGACTTGAAGTAAGAATTTCTGACTGTTCTTTGCGACACTTCCTTTTGCCTGCACCCTTTGGGGGAAGAACAGGGACCAGTCTCTGAATTGGAGACAAAGCCCGGATGTAAAAAATTAGTGCCTCATAGTGCCCAGAGTTATTTTCAAACATGGTGTACTTCACTGTGATGGGGTTACCACTATGTTCTTCACCATACATCAGCACATTCCTGTTTGCATTGTGAATCACAATTTTTGTTTTCAGAAGACAGGAGATCTGATTTATCTCCCATTCTCCCACAAACGAGTCTGGTTTGGCAATGTGAGCAATACGCTCTTCTAACAAGTTAAAGTGAAGATGCTGGGGTTGGTCAGCATTTAAGGCATCCCCGTGCATGTCAACAGACAATATTTCTAAATTAGATATCAAATGGCTAACAAGCTGATTACGAAGTGAGTCAGCCATAGCAGTTTCCTTCAGATGAAGCAGTGGACTGACCAGCTTACCGTTTAATCGCTAAGCTGACTGAAGATCTGGTGTTGTGCACACAACAACTGACCTAAAAAAACATTTCCCATCAGAGTAAATTGGGATGAGCAAAAAATTTTCCAGCACCTGTGGCAGAACTGTTTTGGAATGTGACGTTTCAACAACCAGTGACACTGGGTGGGTCACGTAAGTTGTTGGTTTTGGATCCATCTCATCCATTATGCCTGGAAGTGGTGGCACACCCTCCTGGTCTTGTGCTGGTCTAGTTTCACATACCAATGCTGGTATCGAAACTTCCTGGGCTTGTGCTGGTAATGTCCCTGATGTAAGTGGTGAAGACAGCATGGCCTCGCGGTCTCCTGCTTGAGAAGCGAATGATGGCGCATAATCCTGAGGTTTAAAAACATCTCGTGAGCATGGGCAAATTCCAAACGATGCAAAACCATTAATTGATGTTGACATGGTAGCAGCCTTTGCATATGCCAGATGAAAAAGATTGGCCACCTGATATGAACTCACTGAACGTCCTGGATTTAGTCTCAGCCATTTTTCCACCTCCTGGTCGTAGTAGATTTGAAGGGGCTTAAAAAAAGCTTTATCCAGAGGCTGCAGTTTGTGTGTTGTGTGAGGTGGAAGTGACAACATTATGAAATTGTTGTCAATGGCAAGCTAAATGGCCTCAAGATTTTTAGTATGGGATTTGTGGCCATCTAAAATAAGTAAAACCTTATCATCTTTTGTTGGCTTCACATGACTGATGAACATTCTGATCCACTGTACGAAAAGTTCAGAATTTATCCATTTTGAATCAGAACATGTTACAATGCTGCCTTCTGGTGCACCATCTCCCAGTTCATCAGGAACCCGTTTTCTTTTGAATATAATTATTGGTGGAACATAATGTGTTCCACCAGCATTTACGCAACAGACAACTGTTGTGTTAACACTCCTTTCTGCACTGGCTATGCTACCTATCTGTTTTTTGCCTTTTAGGCCAAGCACGCGCTGGCATTTCTTATGCACGGTTGAAATACCAGATTCATCAATATTGTAAATGTTATTGGCCTTGAGGCAATGATCTTTTATTAAATTTTCTAGTAAATTAAAAAACCTGTCAACATCCCCCAGGTTGAAGCCGCTGGCTCGCGACATGGAAGTAGCTTCTGGTTGGCGGAGACAGAGGTCAGGGAACCTGGTTAAAAATTTGTAATACCACTTTTTCCCAGCTTGACCTTTATCCTTATTGAATGGGTGATTTAAACCCTTGTGTTCTGCAACTTCAAATGCCAGAGTCATTAAATCTTTCCTCGACATTCCGAAAAACATGGCCTCCAATTTTAAAACTAGGTTGTGTATTTCTAGCTCAACATCCGCAGGAAGGATAGTACTTCTGCCTAGCTTTTTAAAGCCGTTAGCAAACTTGTTAGCATTATCAAAATGCCTCTTTAGAGTTGCTTTGGGGATGCCGTATGTGGCTGCACATTTGTTCAAGCCAATATCACCATTTCTGTACGCCTCAATAGCACGTTGAAGATCATCATTAGTCCAGCAGCCCCTGATTAAAAAAAAAGATTGAAATAAATTGTAGGACAGGGCAAAATTTTAAAAATAAAAATTTGTCTAAATTTACCCACTACAATCTACCACAACAAATATAATACTTAATAAATATTTATCATTATTTATTATTATTAATAGGCTATTATTATTATTATTATTAATTTAATTTTAATCATTAGGCCTATAGCCTATAACTATAATAATACTATAATATTAATAATGATTCTTAATTATTTTTAGACCCTTAGCCTTATAATTGTATCTTAACTTTTATTATTATATAATTATCTAATTTAAACTTAAAAGGTCAATTATAGTAATAGTAAATACTTAGTAGATCTATAATTACTATAATTAAATAATTATAATCTATTATAGATTCTATAGTCTGGCTATAGTCTAGTCAAATTTCAAATACTAATAATAATCAAAGATTAAAATAAAACATAAGATTAAGATAATTTAATTTATTAATAGCCTATGATAAAATAATAACATCCAAGAGAATAAGAACTTATGTTCCCCAATATGGACTACAGTTTCCCATCTTGAACCACTGGTCCATTTTAGGGACAGCAGTTGGTCCATATTGGGAGAACCACATGGGCATCTAATTTTACTAATAAAAACCAAAACGATGTCATTTGGAGCAACACGCTTGTATTTAGTAAGAAATGAAATGAAAAAGCTTTCCATTTAGCATAGAAGCATTGTCCTGGTTCATTTATTTGTAAAATGACACACAAAAAAAAGCGAGTGTACTTTTAGAAAAAAATAACCAAATGAAATACTAACTTACGTTTTTGAAGTAATCTTGCTGACCGCCATCATTGAAATGCGATTTAACTGAACGGAAGTCACTCTTTAATGCTACGTTTCCAAAATTTAAAAATAAAATCGCATTTATTTGTTTCATCGGTGGTCCATAAAAGGGGACGGTCCATAATGGGCGACTCTCCCCTATAATTGCGTTTGAAAACTTGTCGTTTTTAAAATTTTGTTATTTTGTATACTTGTTATCTGTATATCTTAAGCAAGGATTGTGTTATTATAAATATATATGTATATATATATATATATATATATATATATATATATATATATATATATATATATATATATATATATATATATATATATATATATTTATTTATTGAAACAATTGTAAATTATCATGACATTTTTATTTTATTAAAGTAATTGTAATTTTTTATGAAATTTATGTGTGTGTACTGTCTATAAAATTAAATGTGTGCGTACTGTGTATAAAATTAAATCTTAATTTAAATTAGTTTTAATGCTAAAACTATCTCGTAAAAATCAACTTGAAATAGTTTTTTTTTTTTTTTTTTAAATTAAATAAAACAAGAAATTAAAATTCGAACATCTTTAGGAGACAGCAGCAAGTCAGATAGCGAGGCAGATACTAGATTATGTACTACAATTCCGCAGTTTATAATTTCAGTTTCCGCAATTATAAGTTTCTATATAGTTTCTGTTGGGAAGAGCAACGTGAAGTGGGAGCCGCTGATAGAACCTCATAAAGTGCTTATGCCACCGCGGTGGCATAAGCACATTATATGCCACAGTGGTGCACATTATATGCCACAGTTGTTCAGGGCTTTCTAAATAATCACAAAGCCGAATACTATGTGAAGTTGGTGCAGACTTTCATAAAGAATTACGCCAAAATGGGATGCAGTATGTTTCTGAAAGTCCATATCCGTGATTTGCTTTTTGACAGATTCAAGGTAAACATTGATGCATACTCCGAGGAGCAAAGCGAGCGCTTTCATCAAGATATATTGGAATTTGAACGTCGTTTATAAAGACAGTATAACGAAAACATGGCGGAGAACTAAATTTGGGGGCTATTTCGAGAGAGTGACTCAACAAGGTTTAGATTTATGATTGTACAATCTTAAATCTAAACTTTGTTGAATGGTTTCCGACTGTGTTTGTCTATTCCTTGTGTAGTTTTTGTTTTTACCTGATCATAATGACGAAAATGAAAAAAAATCGTTCTATTTGACAAAAACGAGTTTTCTTCGTGCTGATGTCGTGTAAGCAAAAGTTGTGCTTAATAAAATCATTTTTTCACATACTTGAGATATAAACAATTGAAATATAACACTTAGAAACCAGGAACAATAAATTGTGTTACATAGTGTATTAGTAAAAATAAATAATAACTTATAATTTTATATAATTTGTTAACTTTTATCATATTATTACTTTTTTTATTGCAGCTATAAAAATGATTATTATAATTATTACTAATATTACCATTTCGCACTCCATCTTACGCTTTTAGTTAATATAATGGTTTATTTAGTCACACTTAGGTCGTTTTTGTAATTAGTCGGTTGATTAGTTACGATTCAATCCAAATACATATTTCTAATTAAATATACCTGAACACGCTTTGTCAATATATACAATAATAAATTAATTCATTAACTAATTTATATAATAATTTTATTATATTTTCATTTTTTTAATATATTATTTTTATTTAAATAAAACTTAACATACAATAGATAAACTTAAGATACAGGAGATTTTTTTATTTCTTGTATGTCAAGTTACGCTTTGACAAAAGTTAACTTTCATCTCAACCTAACCTCAGAAGCGCGATTACCCCAAATTACTAAAATTTAAGCTTAAGAATAATTTTTTAGACCTGTTTCTCAAAACCTAATATTGCGTACGTCATTTGATCTTTTTTCGAGTAAATTTCTTATTCTGTAAATGAACATTTATATCCTGTACCCAACCGAATATGTATAAATATCCAATACATCTTTAATACAACTTAACCTATTGCTATTCTTAACCTTAACTTAACCTTAAGCTATTCTTTTTGAAAAGATTAGATTTTTTTTTTTTAAATTCAGAATTATATTTAATTACAACCATTTATTACGCATAATCTGCAAGGATTTATATATTTTTTGTATATCTTTTATTGGTGAGTTTGTATAAAAGAGATAGTTTGCTTTTCAGCTGTCGATAAAACTTGATCAAATGAAGAGTTTATGAACACAAAACGGTCTTTTAGATTATTCAAAGTAGAAAGTTTCTTTTGAACTAAGTATTCGGGAAAGTATTGATGTTCTTTACCAGGTTGGCTGTTAAATCTAAAAATAAAAACATTTTTCAGTATTAGTAACAGAAATGTAGTATCCAGTTTTTGAACAAATATAAAGTTAAATAAAAAAAATATAATTTTGATTTGATTTCTTAAGCACTTTTGAAATACTAAAAAAAATTTGAAACACGATTAATAGAGATTATAAGATTATAGGATTATAGATTTTAAAACATGGATTTTTGAAATTTCGATAGAATTCAGAAATTTTAATTCTGTAAAATAGCTAAAGAAGTTTTTCTTATATATATGGTATATAAAAAAAAACTTTATTGGAAGCATAGAAATTATTAATAAAAATGAAAAATTAATAATAATAATAAATGTTTAATATATTAAACATCCGCAGATATTGATAACATTTTAGGATAATGATGTTACCCCTACTAAAGTATAACTTTTACAAAAATAAAGCCACAACAAATGATAATACAAATCAATTATCTAAAAAATTTTTTTTTTATGTCAATAACTTCGATCGGTCTAAGTTATTATTCAATTGATTTACGTATTTTTGAAGGAAGAACAAAAATGATAACAAAAGAAATAATTAAAAACATGTGATTAACATTTATGCACAAAGTATTACTATATGCGGAAACCTGCAGATGTCAAAATGCTACACTAAGAACGCAAGTCTTAGAAAAGGTAAAAAACGTAAAAAAGTTTCAAAGAATTTAATGGATGACAAAACAAACGTAAAAGCTGACTTTCAATCTTATTTACAAGTTATGTCATGTTCAATGAACACTTCCATTGCTATTTTGCAAATATGAAAGGATTGGCGCCAGATAATTGTAATCGCCCAAATAATAGTAAGCGCCAAATAATTGTAAACGCCCAGCCAATCTTGCTAAAATATAAATGGTACTGCGGGTCATCTGTATTTGTGGCCAACGCACAAACTTTTGTGTTAGTTTTACCTGTAAATCATTTTGTTGAAAAAACAAAAACAACAAAATAATTGTGGAAACAATGACCAATAAGTTTAAGTAGAAAGCAATTATTTTAGATTTGCAAAATAATTTAAAAAAAATTGCTTTTGGTAAATGGAAAGTAAAAAAATTAGATAAAAAATATTTAAGAAAAAAGAAAAAAAATTCATCATAACAACTTCAAGTGAAGTACGAGAAAATACAGGTACAAATGAAGCACGAAAAAATACAGGTACAAATGAAGCACGAAAAAATACAGGTACAAATGAAGCACGAAAAAATACAGGTACAAATGAAGCACGAAAAAATACAGGTACAAATGAAGAACAAGTGAAGCGCAAAAAATAGAGATGAAGCAGAAGTGAAGTACAAGTGAAAGATCTAGTACACGTATAGTACACCGTACAAGTGAAAGATCTAGTACACGTATAGTACACCTATTTTAGTAAAAACTTTAAGAAATGTTAAAAGGAAACTTATATAAGAATTGCTCAACCTATAAAACTAAAAAATGTTTTTCTTATTTATATAAAGATAAAACAAATCATAAAAATAAAACATAAAGTAATACCTCTGTAAAACTTTACTTGGTAAAGAGCAAGGCCCTTGGGATGGAGCTCCATTCATTATATGGTTAGCAATAAGACGAACATCTTGATGAAAATGATGACACGCCAAAGTTAACTCCCATAAGCACGAACTTTCTGCATTACTGTGTTCTGGATCAGAAATATCTGGTTGAAACGAACCGCTGCCAAAAGATTCATTATCCAAAAGAAAATCGCACTTTGTGTGTAACTATGGTAAGTTAGTAAGATAAAATGTTAGTTGACAAAGATATTTATTATATAAACATTATACACAGATGTTATATTTATTGTATTTAAAAGATAAGAACAATACAAACAACAATGTTTTATTAAACTTGTCAAGATAACTAGCCTAAAATGAGAATGTATGTAAATATGTATGTATGCATGATATACATGTATATATATATATATATATGTATATATATATATACATATATATATATATATATATATATATATATAAATATGTATATATATATATATATATATATATATAAATATGTATATGTATATATATATATATATATATATATATATATATATATATATATATATATATATATATATATATATATATATATATATATATATATATATATATATATATATATATATATATACAGTGGGCAAAATAATTGTCCGTACATTAATGAAAAGTATCTATATTTGATCAAAACAACATTTAAAAGTATTTAGATAGTTGTAATTAAGAGTTTTTAAAGAAATATTATAATATTAAAGTAATTTTAAGTGTGTTAGTTAAAAATATATTAATATATGAAAAGTTATATAAGTTTATTTGAAAAGAATTAAAAGTTTAAACAAAAAAATTGTCCGAACACTATGTTAATTTTTAAATTAAAATTAGTTAAAATTAAATTAATAACTTGTTGGACCACCACCACCTTCAATAACTGCTCTACAACGATTTTTCATTGATGAGACGAGTTTAGACATAATTTCTTGAATAATTGATGACCAAATATCTAAAACCAATTCTTTGAGCTCGTTTTTATTCTTTGGAGCTCGATCTTTCATTCTTTTTTCCACCACCGACCATAAATGTTCTATAGGGTTCAAATCAGGCGATTGTGCAACCCAATCCAACACATTAATGCCATTTGCAGCAAGATATCTGGTTACAGATCCAGCTTTGTGCTTTGGATCGTTGTCATGTTGGAATATAAATTCCATTCCAAGTCCTAATTTTCCTGCCGAAGCCACCAAATTCCGTTCTAATATGGATCTATATAAGTGTTGATCCATTTTCTCATCAATAAATTCAATTTTGCCAACACCGGACGCACTCATGCAGCCCCAGACCATAACATTTCCACCACAAAACTTAAATGTTGCCTTCAAACACTTCACATTATATTCTTCTCCGACTCTTCTATAAACTTTTGCACCACCATTATTTGTCTGACCAAATAATCATATTCCAGAATGTACCATCCTTCAGAACATGTTCCTTTGCCCACTGCAACCATTTTCTCTTGTTCACTATGCTGATGAATGGTTTTCTCCGAGGCGTCCGTGCAAAAATATTGGCTTCATGCAGTCTGTTCCTAATTGTTTGTGGCGATAATTTAATATTTAATTCATTTTCCAGCTCTTTTGATACTTCTACGACATTTTTTCTTCTATTCTGCTCAATTTTCCCAACTATGCACCTGTCAACTCTTGGCGTTGTTGATCTTTTTCTGCCTCGTACACCATTATTTGCCACTGATTTTGTTTTTAAATACTTTTCCCATATATATTGAACAGAGCTTGGTGGTATTTTCAACATTTTTGCAACTTTTCTAATTGATAATCCATTTTCCAGTATCAAAAATTACTCATTTACGTAAGTCAATACTATATTCTTTTCTTTTCTTTTTTAAAAGTACAAGATATTAATATAAAAATCATTTATAAACAAAACTTTACCTTTTAAATCAAATGTACGGACAATTTTTTGGTTTTAAAATTTTTAAAACTTTTAAATAATTTAATTATAATTTAAATTTTTGGGAGAAAATTAAAGATGGTGTATCGTTTTTATTTGTTTTCTTGTGCGCTTTCTATTGGTTTAATTTATTTTTTTCTATCATTTAAAGTTTTAGAGCTTTTTTCAAAAAGCCTTATTTTTCATTAATGTACGGACAATTATTTTGCCCACTGTATATATATATATATATATATATATATATATATATATATATATATATATATATATATATATATATATATATATATACACATACTATAAATCATAGTATATATATATATATATATATATATATATATATATATATATATATATATATATATATATATATATATATATATATATATATATATATATATATAAGTATTTTCCACATTTAACTTACGTTACACATGCAACTGCTTTATCAAATATTATCCTATTTAAACTGTTTAATTGATTTTTAGCAATAATGTCTAGTAGCTGTCTGAAGAATAAAATAAAAAGTTTTGTGTCTGACTAAAGGATAACAAACTTAGGACCAAAAATACCCTTCAACTTAAATAGTAAAAAAATGTTTCAAATTTTAGGTCAGATTTCTGCAAACCGGTATTATAAACCACATAACCCTTTAACATGATGTTGTAAATTCAATACTCATCACAAAAAATCAAAAAGTTCCATTAGAAGTAACCTTCTTAGGAAAAAAAAACGTGTCATTTTGACACTATTTAACTTATGTTACATCACTTTTATTACCATGCAATTATTAAATTTCCACCGAAATCAGCTTAATTTTCTGCAACAAATAATATCAGTGAGTTGATAATTCACAAAAAATCAGTTAATTACTTGTGGCAGATAAAAAAGTAGCAAAACTTATATAAGGTCATTACTCAATTAAACCATGTGAAGCTATCCCATATTATATACCAGCTGAAGGGTTAGCATATTGTTTGCCTTTATATTAAATGCCATGTGCTTTTCTTATTTATGGCGTAAAAGGTAATTTTAAGGTAATTTTAGCCAATTTCCAAGGCCAAATTTTTTTAAAGAAAGTAAAACAGTTTTTTATTACTTGCTAAACTTTAAGTAAAACTTTTAATGAAAAATATTTTCCTTTTTTTTCCCAATGCACAACTAACGTTTAGAATAGAAAAAGCTGGCTTAAGATGGTATCATTTTGCTTTTGATCAAGACTTAAAAATAAAAAAAAGAGGCCTAAATCAAATCCTAGCTAGAAGGTTGTGTCAAAGCATTTATAAAAATGTTAATTACTTTTTAAAATTTGGTTCTCAAAGAGTGCCAGTAAAAAGTGCCAGTATGCAATTTTTTCTAAAAGTAACTAAGGTGAGATATAATAGATTAAGAAATGATTATTTAAGAAATTAGATGCAGAAATGTTTCTTTGCAAAATATTGCAAAGAAACATTTTAAAGGTAAAGAATAGCGGAGATAGAAAAAAAAATAAGAATAGAGGAGATAGAAAAAAACAAGAATAGCGGAGATAGAAAAAATCATTTGAGTTGTACTAATTGTATAACTAAAATAAAGTAATTTTTTTGACATTTATTTATTTATTTTTTTATAGTTTAAACATACTCAATAACACCAAATAATCTAAGACATAAAAGCATCCTTAGAAATATGTTCAAGTTTTAAATGTAAAATTGTGTTAATTCAAAATATGTTTTGTCCATTTGGTTCATGCAAAACGTGTTTTGCTCATTTTGGAATAAAAAAAAGAAAAGAAAAAAAAATACAGGCCCAGTATATTTTGATGAGCATCATGATTTTATTCACTAAAACTAGTTTTATCTTTTAACTATATAATTCATTAACATTCTTTTAAATTTGTTAAAATCATGAATATTTATTTTTCTTAATTCCATATTAATGTGACATCATGTCTTCAATATTTGTTCATAAATTGTAATGCAGATGCTAGGTCAAATATTATGGCATTAGCTATATAGGTCTAACTGTTTTATTTGCTAATTTACTGATATCAGCAGAAGCACAAATAAATAGAGAAAGAAACAGATTGTTTCTAATCTCTTAAAATGAAATTTTTAAATGCTGTGAAATTTTTTTATTTTTTTTTCTAAATAGAAAAATATAACAAATCAATAACTAAAAATATTATTCAAATTTTTTCAACAAATTTGAAACAAAGCTGAACAATTTTTTTTATTTGTGATTCCTATACCTTAGCAAAACAAAAAACATTATTGAAAGTGAAGTAGAGAAGAAACATTGAAAGTGAAAGAGATAAAGAAAAAAAGGGTGGCAGATGGCATTTGAAATACTAATAATTTAAAGGAAGTAAAAAGTTCAAGTCACAGATTATTATTTTTATTTGGTTAGCATCTAAATTTTGAATACAAAGAAAAAAAAAAAAAAAAAACTAATTATCTAAATTTGCCATCCATCAAGACTAGAACATAAAAATAAAATAATGAAGGAATGATATCAGAGATGTTAGGATAAAATAAAATAATGAAGGAATGATATCAGAGATGTTAGGATAAAATAAAATAATGAAGGAATGATATCAGAGATGTTAGGATAAAATAAAATAATGAAGGAATGGTATCAGAGATGTTAGGATAAAATAAAATAATGAAGGAATGGTATCAGAGATGTTAGGATAAAATAAAATAATGAAGGAATGATATCAGAGATGCTAGGATAAAATAAAATAATGAAGGAATGATATCAGAGATGTTAGGATAAGAACACAATAGCTATTTTTTTGATAGCGTTTCACAAAAAATTGCTTTAGTCCTTTTCTCCATAGAAAATCAAACAAAATTTATTTACCATGAATATTTAATCCTATATTATTTATTGATTTTTTAATGTCAACAAGTTCTTATTGACATTATGTTTGTGCAGAATTGAAGAAAAAAAAAACACTTTAATTTACAGACTTATATTAAATTTAGATTCTGTAAGTTTTCTTAGCTAAAAAGTATTTTATGTATAATCTGCATTTTATGATATTGAAGTGATATTTGACGCAAACCAACTTTTTATTAAAGTTAATTTGGAGAAGATTTTTCATCATCAAATTATAATAGTTATGTTAATTATGTTAAAACTCTCACATAACAAGACTCATATAAGAAGACTTTTTGTTGTTGTTGTGATATTATGCAAAAAGCTATTTTTATTGTATAACATTTGTTATACATTAAATTCTTTTTAAAGTACCTTATCTCCATACTATCTATGTTTAATATCATGAATATATACATCACATCACAAATGAAATTTATACACATGTGTATATATATACTTTTTTGTTGTTGTTGTTGTTATTCACTTCCTCAAGACTGAGGAGGCCACTACAGATGAGGAGGCTACTTAATTGTGGTTATAACCCTCTCTCAACTCTATAACTCCGAAACACGAACCTTGATGAACAAGGCCACTGCGCGGAAAAACAAGTTGAGCAAGGTACTACCAGGGACGTGGTGGGGATTGAACTCGGAACCTCTCGCTTATGACGCGAGCGCTTTACCACTACACCACTACCGCATATATCATAAATATATATGTATACTGCACAAACCAACAAATAAAAATTATATAAACAAATAAGACTTTCTTAAGCACAAGACTAGCAAACAATTAGTTTTACATGTTACCTGTAATATATTTCGAACAAGAGCTAAGTACTCAAACATTTGTTCTACATTTAAATGAAGCAGCATGGTTGACAAACGCTTGAAAAAACCAAGAACTTGTGGCAATGAAACCTGTAAAATGTAAAAATTTATCTATAAAAAGAGTAAATAAAACAAATAAATTATATTTCATATTTGTTATAGTAATTCATTATATATTTATTATAGTAATTTATTATATATTTACTATAGTAATTTATTATATATTTATTTTTTTTATAACTTTAATTTTAATATTATTGTTGCTCAAGTGACATTATAAATCAAGTGACAAATACTATCAATTTTTTTCAACTTTACAATTCATAAAAAAAAGAGTATTTTTGTGTATTAAAATGTGTCCTTAGAATGTGTAACATAAAATGTGTCTAGAGAATAAAAAAATAAAAAGTCATTGTAATAAAATCTTACAATTTATAAAGTTTAAAATTAAAAAATAGGAAAAAAAAAACTAAAATAACAATTACACATTTTTATTCTTTTATTATTAAAATTTTAAAGTCTATAGTTTTTATAAAAGTTTTTTTTTTGTGCATGTGCAGTTATTTTATATGTGCTTGATGACACAAGTATGACACAAAAGACAACTGCATATCTCGGCCATATGATTGTGAAACATAAAAAAAAGTAACTATGTATTATCAAAAACTTAAGTATAATTATTTTAATCAATATTATCAAATAGTAAAAAAAAAACAAAAAACTTTTATGTTAGGTATTATAGTATACCTGCTTCCTTCTTTTGAGTAGCATCATATCTAGACATTCTAGTGCTAAGTGAACATTCTTTTCATCCATATCTAAATAAAAAATAAATTAATAACAATAATATAAAAAAATTAAACAAATGAATTAAAAAATAAATATAAAACCATAGTGTAACATAAGTGCGTCACTGATGTGTAAAAATAGCAATAAACATTAGTATTAGAAAAAAGAGAAACTAACAATAAAAACAGATAAAAGTAAAAAATAAATAAAACTATTAAATGAGAATAAGCAAAATAATACTATATTACATACAAATATTAATATTACGTACAAATGTATATTACATACAAGGAAGTTTATATAATAAATTATGATCAAAAGTTTCAACCTAAAAATAAAAATAATTTTAAAAACAAATGCAAAAGGTTGTTACTAGCAACAAAAAAAAAGATGTAAAAAACACATCAAATGTTGATGATTGAAAACAAGTTGATGAAAAATCAAATGTAACTTGAACTTTTTTATTTTCATATAACTTAAATCTAAAAATTGAATAAAAATATAGTCTAAAATGTCAGAAATATCAATATACAACAGTATACACCATTCAAATGTTAACCCAAGGCAAAATTTATAAAATTTACCAGTTCCTGCTTAATGAAACAGAAATCAGATTTGTCTATTATTAGCTCTTTAATAACTTTATGTAAAATCAGGAAATTTTATTGAGTTGTATGTGACTGAATGATATTCATTAACGATTATTATGAATGAATAATTTTGAAGTTATATATGTATACTCTATAAATATTTACCAAACTGTTAAGATTAACTTAGAAATTAGTGATGCCAAGTTATTTTATGATCACAGATTGATCATTTGCAAGTTATTTTATGATCACAGATTGCCAACTGTCAGGTTATTTTACAATCACAGATCAGCCACTGTTAAGTTAGTTTATGATCACAGATCGACCACTATCAAGTTATTTCATGATAACAAGCCTTCCCAAGATACACGTGTGGTTTTTCATCTTGTATGTCCACACATGAGTATTTTTTTTTAGACGACTTGGTCACAGTCATTTGCAAGTTTTTTTTATATTAGGGATTGCAGAAAAAATAAGTTTCAAAAACAAAAAAAGCAAGACTAACAAATTTAGGAAATTAAAATAACTTTAAATAGAAAAAAAAAATTAATAATTAAAATAATTTGTGTACTGTTTCTATGATTTATTATCCTCTTTTTTTTGTATATATAAAATCTTTTTGTTGTATACTTGAATGATACACATCTTTCCACATTCAGTTTTCTTATACTATTCAAGCCTTTCAGTATATTTTCTAAGGCGCACACACATTTATACATAGTTAAGTATGCGACATGAAATTTTAAAACTAATCAAATACTAGATTGTTATATATATCATTAGAAAGAGCGTCATTGCAGAACTTTAAAGGTGAAAAATTTATTAAATCAGACAATTCTACAAAAAGTTATAGCATTTTAAGTGTCAAGTTTTTAATATATGAATTTGTTGAAGAAACGGTTTTTCTAAATTTAAATGTCATAACTTTGTGAATTCTTGTTAAAATTTATAAAACTTGTTATCAAAAGAAAGCTCTTAAAAATAAGAATAAGGATTATTAGGAGAAAAAGGCGTTTGCGGGGTGTCAGAAGAGCACCTATAACACCCTTTAAAATATTCAAAATCTAAGTTGTAGAAAATTTGAATTTATTATTGAAAATTTGAATTTTTTAAAGTATTTTTTATATTTTTTATCTTTTATATATACTTTTCAAAATTATCATATATCATAATAAACATTTAAACATTATTAATGTTTAAATGTTTATTATAATATGCCCTCCCCCAAGTACAATCTGGAAAGATTGTAGGGTGTCTGGGCGAGCTTTTTTATTCATGAAATTGTGCAAGCAAGGTAGCAAGCAAAAAGGTTTTTGCAGAATTCTGAACATATTAGAAAAAAGACTCAGCATTCCTTCAATACATTCCTGATGCACAAACAAAAAGGAAGTTTTAAACAACAGTAAAATCATTATAAACAAAATTTTACAAAATAGATTTCCACACAGAATTAAAATATTTTACTACTCAAAAGAAACCTATGTAGATACAAATTTCTAAAAAAATAACACAACAAAACATGTTTATACCATATCACTCTTAAAAATGCTGAAAAAAGTGTGGCACAAAATTTGGGCGAAGAAAACGGTTCTATTAAGGTGGGATTTATGCATATCTACATTGTTTTTAAGCTTTAATTTGGCCATGCCGTCTACACATTTTTCACATAGCCTTAATTGTTTCAAATTACATTTCTATTTCTGTAGATTTTTTATCTCGAACCTTTTAGCACTTTGTAATTTTGAATACCTGTTGCTTTTTAACGTTTGACTCTGTGCGTTTAGTTCTACCCGTCCCCTCTCTTTTGGTCTAATATGTTATTGGTGAACAATTATTAAAAATAATTATCATTAATTGTTATGCAATTATTAATAATAATTGTTAATAACTTTTTATGTATATTTCACCAACAACATAGCAAACCAAAAGGGAGGGGGTGGGTAGAAAAACAAAAAAAATTTGGGAAAATTTAGTGCATAAAATATCTAAACATTTATAAATATAAATATATCTATATATATAAATATATATAAAAATATATATAAATATATTATAATAAATAAATTAACTAAATGTGAGTATACAGAGTAACAAATATATATATATATATATATATATATATATATATATATATATATATATATATATATAATATATATATATATATATATACGAAATATAACTAGAAAATACCAAAAATCTTTGAAATATAACTAGAGAGTATAACATACTGAATATCTTTGAAATATAACTAGAGAGTATAACATACTGAATATCTTTGAAATATGTGAATTTTCTATTGTAAAACTATTTATCAATCAAAATTGTAAAAAATAGAAATTTAGTCATAATAGTTTGACACATTATTTAGTCATAGTAGACACGATTTTTAACTTATTGTAGTAACGTGTGTACCCATTTAACATTGAAAGAGAAACAAGTATATTTCAAAATTTTATTTTCATTTTTCAGTCATTATATTTTAGTTTCAATTTAACACAAGTGTCAATTGCTGACAGATAAAATAATAAGTACAAAAAAAGAAAAAGATAATATCATACCTGCCCCAATAAATGGCAAAAGATTATACAGTTCTGTATAAAAATTTCGTGGATCAATCACAAGAACATCTCCTAAACAAATATAAATAGACATTAAATAAATACAGTGTAAAGTTTACAATCATCTACATATAGCAGTAGTGATACAGAAGTACTTTTGATAAAAAATACAAAAGTGGTGTGGCGATGCAGAAGTGATAGGTTTGTTAAAAAAAGATAAAAAGTTTGCACAAACGCAAAATGTGTCCTATATAAAATCACTTGAGTTTAGAAGACACAGTTGAGTTAGGTTTTATGTATAAAATGAAGTATATAAAGATTATTTACACACTGATTGAAAGATCACTTGATTTGACTGACTGAAGGATCAAGATCACATTTCAAATTCAAAATTTTCTAGCATATATTATTAAAAACAAAAAATTAAAAAGAAGTTTACAAACCTTGGCCAGACAGTATTTTAAAAGCAGTTGAAATACAATGCAAACGCCCACTTATTCCTAAATTCTAAAGAAAAGAATAGAGTAAATAATATTTTAGAAACAAATAACTATATAATCATTTATTTATTAACATTCAATCTATTCTCACTGAAACTGTCCTAACCGTAACCCATCACATTCAGGCAGGGATCCTAATTTACCAATTAGCATCTCTGTCTGAGTGTAAGAGCATACATAATAGTAGTTATGTATGCTCTTACACTCGGGATTTTATTATTAAAAAAGCTTACATATGCAAAATTTTACCATGTATGTTTGATGTAAAGGTCTATACATGTCCGGCACTTGTCCGGTAATAAACGACATCTATCTGTCATTTTGTCCTACCTAAATTTTATGTGCATTTATTTTATAATTATTTTAGTTGTTTCAAAATTATTAATAAATTTTAGTACTGTATATAAACTTCATTTTATGAATTTTTTATTTTTTATACAAAACGAAATAAAGTTACGTTAATGAAATACATCATTTTTTTGAGCTAATTCATTTTTTAAAAGACGCCTAAGCATTAAATTTTTTTGAATTAAACAGCCCGGTTTTTATCATTTATATAAAAACGTTGCAATTAATTATTAGTTTAAACTTATATTTCAGTATTTGTTTTATTTTTTGTCTGAGGGTTTTTACAAATTTCAAAAAATCAGGTTAATTAAAATGGGGGTTAAAGCGTGGTTTAAAATGGGGTTTGATATTATAATTATCATAAACAATTTTAAAATGTATTCTACAAAATAGGGTGCTCAATGTTCTTAAAAGAATAGAGCAATTATATAGTAGTAGAAAATCACTTGACAAAATTTTTTTTTATTCAACACTGTGTTTCATCAATAAAGACTCCTCAGAAATGAATCAGAGATTTTGAACACAATAGCTGTCTAAAAATTTAACTGCAACCTGTTTTTCTTGTTCAATATTATCTGCAATGTCAATCAGTTTAAGTCTGGATTTAAACTTTTTGACTGATATAGACTCCACTACCGATTCCGGTAAATTATTCCATCCAAAGACCCTGTTTGTATAGAAGTGTTGTCTACTTTTTTTTTTTGTTTTTTTGTTATTCACCTCCTTGAGGCCGATAAAGCCACTACAAATGAGGAGGCTACTTAATAGTGGTTATAACCCTCTCTCAACTCTATAACCCCGAAACACGAACCTTGACGAACAAGACCGATGCGCGGAGAAACAAGTTGAGCGCAGTACTACCAGGGACGTGGTGGGGATCGAACTCGGAACCTCTCGCTTATGAAGCGAGCGCTTTACCACTATACCACTACCGCATGACTTAACTTTACCACTAAGTGGTAAAGCGAGCGCTTTACGACTACACCACTACCGCATAACTTACTTAAGCAATTTTTAACAAACTCTGATTTAACACAATTTTTATAACCTCTAATATCGGATGCTGGACCTGGTGTATTAATTGAATGCATTTGTATCTGGACTATCTTCATATCAATAGATTCAAAACCTTTATGTAATTTACATTGTTGTATAAGGTCACCTCTCAGTCTTCGAACTTCTAAAGTTGTTAAACTAATATTTTTAGTCTTTGATAATATCATAGATGTCTTAATTCTGGTTTCAATTTAGTTGCTCTTTTTTGAACTTTTTCTTTGATATCTTTTATATAATAGGGAGTCCAAGCTTGAAGCGCAAACTCTAAATGAGGTCTTACATACATGCAATAAATTTATTTTCATGAGATATTTATCTTTTTACCTAAAGGTATTATTAAATATTGCAAGCATAATGTTTGCTTTACTGGCAGCATTTCTTACATTTCTTTCCCATTTCAAATCCTTAGTTATATATATCCTTTTCGAGAGTAGATTTTTCAACTTCTTTTAGTTCACCATCATTTTTCATGTAAAAAGAATAACTTTTATTACTTGCACCAAAATGCATTATTTTACACTTCTCAAAATTCAAACCTAGTTTCCATTCAACAGACCATTCATCAAGTATTTTTATGTCATTTTGAAATAATTTTCAATCAACCTCTGTATAAATAGAAGCGATTATTTTATTGTCATCGGCATACAAACAACATTTATTAAGAAGTCTGCTTGGTAAATTGTTTGTGAATATCAAGAAAAGTACAGAACCCTATGGTACTCCACTTAATACATCAACCCAATTTGCCTTGCATTTTCTCATCACTACTCATTGTTTTCTATTCTATAAGAATGATTCAATCCATTTAAAAGGCATACTAACAATACCGGAAGCATAAACCTTAGCACATAATTTTATGCGTGATACTCTGTCAAATGCTTTTTGACAGTATAGTCAGTATACAAAACGTCAATTGGAATACCATTTAATAATGCGCTTGTATATATATATACATGCCTAAAATATCACCAAAAATCTGACTATATTCAAATATGTCATTTATACACACCAATAAGTTAAAGTTTATAATACAAACCAATAAGTTGAGATTTGTAATACTTCAAAACTAAAAAATGGTAACACTGCGCTGTAGAGTTTTTGTTTTGATTTCCTTAAAATAAATCTTTGCCGTCAAGTTATTTTAACCAAATACAACTTTTATTGTTTGAAGAGGAACACAAAATTAAAAATCAAAGATTTTAGTTTTATTATGTACTGTTACTTTTTTAATATAAATATTTTTTTTATATAAATTGCATTAAACTGCATGTTAAATTTTAATTTAATATATAATTTAATACAATTTATAATCAAAATTTGAAAAAAAAAAAAATTTTCTTCAAAAATGAGAAAGTGTTTTTATAGATAGTTGACGCTTTTGTTTAATTCTGCATTTTAACTAGCATTTTTGCAAAGCATAAACACGCCACAACACTCATACCTTGAATATAAAATGTTTTTATATTGTAGTTTTATTTAGCAGTTACTTAATTGAAAAGTATTTCAAATTTTTCTGAAAATGCTTTTTAAAGAATGTCAAAAAAAGTAAAAAGTGCTAAAAGGCTCATATTTAAATAAAAAAGTGAAAAGCCCATGCGGGAATCATGCATGGCCTCTGGGACCACCGCACCCCTGCAATTCATCAAACCGTCAAAAGTATCTTAAATATTTTCTGCAACCTATTTGAAATTTGTTTAACTGAAATCATTGAACACTTGCCCAGTATTTTTCTGCATGCTTTGATTGCTGCGGTTTTTTTAAAAACCTTTACAAACAAAGCTGAATACAAGTAAAAAAAGTTAAACACCAGAGAGGTGGTGTGGATAAAACTTGGCACTTCTAAACAGCGCTTATAAATTAAAAAATATATTAGTTTTATGCTTTTATTTTCTCTGGTTTAACCTTTATCTATTTTACTATTTGTTAAGTTAATTTCTCTTTTCAGTTTATGGTATATTTATTTTTCATTTTCTCTTTAAGTTAGTTTGGTTTTTTCAGCGCATATGCTAATTATCAATATATGCAAAAACCATGACCAAGTTGTCAAAAAAAAAAATGCATGCGTAGTCATATAAGACGCGGGACTGCACACGCCTCCTGAAAAGGCTTGATATATGCGCATATATATATATATATATATATATATATATATATATATATATATATATATATATATACACACGCATATATATATATATATATATACTTTTGTTGATGTTGGCTCTCAACCCTTAAATAAAATAATACTGGATATAAAAAACTTTTTGAATACAAAGTATTTTTAGTGGTCGCTCAAGACACTAAAACATCAGACAGACCCCAGTTTGATGTTCTTTTTTAATTGATCCATCTGATGTTGTTGGGTCCCAAATACTTTTGAAGAACTTTTTAGTTAATATTAGTGACATATTTTTCATACATAAATATATATATATATATATATATATATATATATATATATATATATATATATATATATATAAAATATATTACATATGCATTTCATTTGGAAAAAGTTCCTTCACAATACTGTCCTCATGGTCAACCCATAGACATAACTTTAATAAACAAGTCAAGTTTAAAACTTTCTAAATAAATAAAACTAGTCAATTTACATATAAACAACTTACCTCTTTTAATAGTAAACTCTGTAAGCAATTCATGAGATCATCAAAAAACTCAATATTAATAAGATGGGCAAATTTTGACAAGCCTCGCAGCACAACGTTCAGAAGATTCAAGTTATTCCCATGTTTTAATATGCGAAAGTATGTAACAAAAACAAACTTGATAAGTTCTGTTTGCTGAAAATAGAGAGATCAATTATCATTATATTTATAAACAATTTCTAATGTGTAGTGGACTACACAATAAAATTTAAAACATACAGCTTTTTGTACTTTGTCTTCACTCTCTACTGCTTCAGCTTCTTGTAATTCTTTATTTAACTTATCTTCCACTTTTTTCCTCTAATATATATATATATACATATATATATATATATATATATATATATATATATATATATATATATATATATATATATATATATATATATATATATATATATACACACACACATATATATACACACATATATAATATAATACATAATATATATATATATATATATATATATATATATATATATATATATATATATATATATATATATATATATATATATATACACACACACATATATATACACACATATATAATATAATACATAATATATATATATATATATATATATATATATATATATATATATATATATATTACAAATAAATAAATAAATACATATATATATATATTACAAATATATATACATATACATATATATCGTACACCCAAATCAAGGGTGCCACAAGTCAAAAAGTGTCAAACTGAGAAAACCAGGGTTGAAGTTTTTAGTTTTTAATACTTTTTCCAACTAAGAGTGCCATTTTTATGTGTCATTTTGTAAATATTTGTTTTAGACTTGAGGTATTTTGTCACCATGTACAACAATAAACATACTATCAAATGACATTCATAACTCAATATTCATAATTTTTAACTTGTGGCACCCTTGATCTGGGTGTACAATATATATATATATATATATATATATATATATATATATATATATATATATATATATATATATATATATATATATATAGATATATATATATATACACTGCAGGCCAAAAGTTTCCAGACACTTGGATTTTGTTTAATTTTTTAATTAAAACTCCCATAACTATTTCAAAAAAATTCAAACGCACTACAATTTGGCGTGTTGTAAAGCAGGTTATCCCCCTGTCTCCTAAAAAAAGGTCTGGACATCCTAGAGTCACTTCACAGCGTACTGACCTCAGGATGGTTACAATGGTCAAGATGAATCCTTCAATAACCTCTGGTGACCTACAGAACAGCATACCAACACTTTCTAATGTCTCAAAGCGCACAATCTGTCACAGACTTTCTGCGGAATTAAACTTACCTGCACAAAGGCCATTTAAGAAGCCATTAGTAACTGAAAAGATGAGAAAAAAGTGCATTGAGTTCTGCAAGAAACATCAAGATTGAACAGAAGAGCAGTGGACACAGGTGATGTTCAGTGATGAGTCCATGTTTCGTCAGTTCTCTGATGTTAAGCTTTTTGTTTGTCGACCTACTAGTTCTAATCCTACCAATCCTAAATACACATGCAAAACTGTGAAGCATTCACTTTCTGTAATGGTGTGGGGTTGTTTTTCTGCTCATGGCCTCGGAGATTTATACTTTTTGCCCAAAGGAGAAACTATGAATGCAAAAAAGTACCTCAATGTTTTGGATTAATCTCTAATCAATTTCATGATTATTCATCAGTGCAAAATTTTTCAACATGATTCAGCACCATGCCACACTGGGAAGTCTGTGAAGCAGTGGCTTGGATCAAAAAACATACAGTTGCTTGATTGGCCTGGAAATTATCCAGAACTCAACCCAATTGAAAATCTTTGGATGTTAATCAAGAAGCGTGTATCTGCTAAGAACTGCAGTTCATTAGATGGTTTAAAAAATGCTATTCGCCATGTATGGTGTACAGAAATTACATCAGGACTATGTAAAAATCTTGCCAAATCCATGCCCAAATGAATTAGTGCTGTGTTAAAAAACAAAGGATATCCTACCAAGTATTATTAGTACATCTGTTTAAAATGATTATACAATGTAATAAAAATAATTGAACTTGTTTTTGGTGAAAATATAATATATTTGGAAGTATTATTGTTTTTGGAAGTAATTATGAAAAGTAATTATGATGTTGCAAGACTTTTTGCATTTGTGAACACATTGCAAACATTGATTTGTTTAAAATTATGCCTTGTTGCAAGACTTTTTGCCAGCACTGTACATACATTGAATGAGGATTTTAGTTTGGGCTAGATATAAACAACTTATCTAATTAAAAAAGTATTTTGGAAAAAAAGCTGTTATTTCTTATTTTTATAGATTTAAAAAAAGTTATTTCTTTTTGTTGTTCTTTTGATGTTATTTTTATTTTTGTGTTATATATCTCTTAGTAACATATACACTCTTAAGTTTAAAAATACTTACCTGGATTTAGGTAAGTATTTCTAAACTTAAGAGTGCAAATAACATTAGAACAGGGCTGATTTTATTTCATTTCTCAGCATTATTAAACTTTTATTTGACTTGCTCATAAAAACTTGTTAATTCTACAACATGTATATTTTGAGCTAAATGTCAAAATTAAAATTTATAAGTTTTTTTTGCAAGCGCTGTTTTTGGCAACAAAAATTTATAGTTTCCAAGTTACCACATATAATAATTACATTTTAAATTTGTTCAACTTTTAATGGTGATGCATCAGTTCAAAATATATTAGCTGCGCAAGCACAAAGTTTTTTCAAGCAAGAAAATTGAACTCTAGTAAACTATAAAATTACAATGAAAAGAAATTTAAAAAGAAAATCTTTTTTTTAACTGAAAATTGAGGGGATCATTAAAGCCAAAGAGGTAAATTTTTTAATTTTTAAATTGCTGTTACAACCCTTGCTCAATCCTCTGGAACAAGAACCTTGACAAACAAGGTCGCTATGCAAAGAAACTAACTGAGCATAGAACGTCCGAAATGTAACTTAGTTATAATTATACCTTTTACATTACAATGAATAAGATATAATTATATTAAAAGTTGTAAATAGAACCTAAATTTGTTTTAAAAATTCCATAAATTTATTTAAGCTTTTATACTTGGTTAGTTATAAGCGTTTTTATAATGAAATAAATTTTCTTAATATACATTAATAAACAAACAATTGTTGAGCATAAAATGAATATAAAATGAACATGAACATTAACATTAAATTAAATAAAACAAAATTAAATTTGAAACAAATTTAACAAAAAGCACAATTTTTTATTCCTCAACTCAGTTTGAGAAATTTTTAAGTAAAAGAAAAGTTATTTTTAATGATAATATATAATAGACTTTTCAAATATATAATAGTAGACTTTTAATATATATAGAATATAATAATAGACTTTTCAAACAAAAACAATTGTAATTTTTATAATGATGGGTTTTGAAGTGCTAGCTGTTTTGTACAATGAGAGACCATTAAGTATTCAAAACTTTGGTAGACAATGGAGATTAAAAAATGCAAAGATAAGCTGACTTTAAGAAATGGTAAAAAAATCAAGTGAAATAAGTCAACAGAATGCAAAATATACAAAGAAGATATGACTATATGATGGTAACTTGAGCCATGGATCTTATTAAATAAATTTTGTCTTAATGTTTTAAATTCATTTTCTCCTTAGATTTTGTATTAGATGAAGAGAAAATTAGCTCAACTTATAAAGTTATAAAACTTAACAACTATAATAAAGCACAAACTTATAACTAACTTATAACTAACTTAAAACTAACTTATAACTAACTTATAACTAACTTATAACTAACTTATTAGGCACAAAATATTAACAAATAGCTTAACTAACTTTTAAAGCCTAAAATAAATTAACAAATAATAATAACAAATATGAAATTAATATCTGAAAACTTCAAAAGGTCAATTCATAGGTAGAGCAAGGTAGGCGAGGTAGAGCAAGGTAGAGCTAGGTAGGTAGAGAGTTATTTGCATTCTGCAAAAAAATGAATAATTATAGATAGTAAACTTGGTAACAAAAATGAACATGACATTATTATCAGGATAAATAAAGGAAAAAATGAAAAAATAATTTTCTCTGGACTAGGGATGGCAAAAATCCCTGACATTTTCAATCCCAAGATTTCGAGATTGAGAAATTTGTCTGCGGGAAATCCTAGGAATCAAAAGAAAAAAACACAAATATAGGAAGTGAAGCTTGATCAGAACAAACTTTTAAGTACTGATCAAACACTTAAAAATGATTAATTTAATGATAATATAACTAAAATATTTCATTCATTGATCAACCTAAGTAATTTAAACTATAAAACAATACCTTAAAATGATAAAACATTTATCTTTATCTTAATTTATCAGATTTTTCAAAATTTTTTGAAAAACCTGATAAATATGGGAAAGAAACAAAACTTTTTACTATTATCAAAGTCTACAAGAATATATGAGAGAAATAAAACTTTTTACTACTATCAAAGTCTACAAGAATATATGAAAGAAATAAAACTTTTTACTACTATCAAAGTCTACAAGAATATATGAAAGAAATAAAACTTTTTACTACTATCAAAGTCTACAAGAATATATGAAAGAAATAAAACTTTTTACTACTATCAAAGTCTACAAGAATATATGAAAGAAACAAAACTTTTTACTATTATCAAAGTCTACAAGAATATATGAAAGAAACAAAACTTTTTACTATTATCAAAGCCTACAAGAATATATGAAAGAAATAAAACTTTTTACTACTATCAAAGTCTACAAGAATATATGAAAGAAATAAAACTTTTTACTACTATCAAAGTCTACAAGAATATATGAAAGAAATAAAACTTTTTACTACTATCAAAGTCTACAAGAATATGGAAAAGAAAAAAAACTTTAGTTTTGTCGATTTTTAGCTATTTTATTTGCAAAATAGTGAATAAAATAGCTAAAGAAAAAATAGTGAAAGATAAAAAGTTTGTTCATTCTAAATTAAATTAGTGCAAATACTACATTGTATTAAGATTAAAATTTTTTACTTTTGTTCATTTATTATTAAAAATAGTTATTTAAACTAATTGCCAACAAACAAAAGTTAAGTTTACTCTGAATGGATATTTAAAACTTTCAGCATTTATGTAGTCCCAATGAAATGGATGTTAAAATTGTTTTTAGAGAAGACAACACCAGGGAGGCCAGGGAAAATGCTCTGAAATGAGCTCTGAAAAGATATCCACTTGTGTAATGACAATGCATGTTAAAATTGATTCCAGGGACAATACTAATAATAGGGAGGTGAAACCTGCCCTCCACCTCCCCTAACTGAAAAAACAGCCTTTTTTTTCTTGGAAAGAGATTTTTGCTTTTTTTATTTTTTGATATTTAATTATTAATTATGATATTACATAATTATAAACTATGATATTTGATGTTTAATGATAAATTATGAACCATTTTAAAATTTGCTATGAAGATTATTTACAATTTTCTACGTTAGAAGTTGCCACTAGTTATAGTAAAAAATGCAATAAGTTTGAACTGCATTTAGCAGTTGAACGTACATAATATAACAATTTAGCAGTTGAACATTTAGCAGTTGAACATTTAGCAGTTGAAACGTACATAATATAACAAAAAATGCAGGATATGAACAAAATACTATTTGTAACAATAACACAAGTTTTAAAACACCCAGAAATTAGGTTACTTAATTTTTTAAACATTTGCTTTTAAAAAAATAATTTTCCAGTTGTATTGAAATAATCATGTATTGAAATAATCAAAATATATTGTATGTATTGAAATAATCAAAATATATAAAAATGCATGAAATTTTATCTGGTATATTTAATAAACAACTTTTCAGTAAATTTACCTTTTTTTCCTTACGAGACATCTTCTTCATAGCCTCATGCTTTTGTTTTAGTCTTTCAATCTTGTTACCTTTCACAGCTGCCATTTTAAGAGCATCTGCATTAATACGTAAATATAAAAAAGATTCTAAAACCTAATAGAACAAAAAAAAATTTTTTTAGCATTTTTTACAAAAATTTTTGTTTCATTAATTTTTAAATTTTTACAAAAAAAATTAAATAGTTAAACAAATAAAATAAAATTGAACGAAAAAGAAATCTATTCAAATTCATTAGGATTTGAAAAATCAACTACAAAAATAAAATAAATATACAAAAGTTGAAACCTGTGATTTCACATTTGGCTTAGATTTGACAAGTTTATTAATAAACTTTACAACCTAATTTTTAAAAAGAAAAAATACTTTTGTGTTAAACTAATTTCTATAATTAATATTTACATATATATATATATATATATATACATATATATATATATATATATATATATATATATATATATATATATATATATATATATATATATATATATATATATATATATATATATCGGGTGATAACTAAATAATGAGAATAATTCTAACCCTCTGAAATCAAACTGCAAAAGTCAAAAAAAGAAAATTACTCCTATGTGAAACTATACGCTCTCTGTTTAAAAACCTATCATATGTTTTGTTTTGCATCAGCTAATTCAGTTGCATTTAAAATGCCATCAAAACAAGATATACTACGCAAGCGCATTAAAAAGTTCTATCAAATCCACAAAAATCTAGGAAAAAAGTTTACTGTGAATCATTTTAAAACCGAAAATGTTCCGGTTTCAACTATTTACCGTATTTTGGCATCCTTAACAACCGATCGTAAAAGTGGTAGTGGAAGACCAGCTAAAATAATGAACAAGAATGGATTTTGTTTGTTTCACGGTGCTTTCAACAACAATGATTCAATAATTCAATGAGATGCTGCAGAAAAGTTCAAGTGTACACAGCCTTATATCTGCAAATCGTTGAAAAAATAAGGAATAAGGTGCCAAAATAAAACAAGAGCACTGGAATACACTGAGCAACAAATTTCAACCGTGAAATCTCAATGCCGCTAGATGACCCAAAATTACTCTGGAAAATATTTTGTTTTGGATGCAAAAGATTACTTCCCCCTCTCCTAAACGCAAGTTCCAGGATATGATCAATATTATGCAGACAAAAGTTCTACAACACCTACAAAAGTAAAATATAAACATAAACACAAGTTTGAGCTGGAAGTAATGCTGTACATTGCCATGTCTGAGAGGGAAATTTCCAAGCCATTGTTTAAGCCAAGTGGTTTGGCTATTAATCAAGAAGTATACTAAAATCAATGTTTGAAGAAAATATTGATTCCATTTCTTCACAAATATAATTCAGATGGCAATTACTTGATTTGCCCGGATAAAGCACGATTGCATTATGCTAAAAAAACACAAGTCTTCTTGGAAAGGCAAAACATCCCATATGTACCAAAAAACCGCAATCCAACAAACTTGCCTCAGTGTTGCCCAATTGAAAATTTCTTTGGATATTTGAGTTCGTTAGTATACAAAAACAACTGGAGAGCTAAGAATTGCAAACAATTGATTACCTGAATCAAAAGATGCATTCGTCAAATGCTGTACAATGCTCCTGTTCCAACATCATGATAAAACTACGTCAAACTGATGATGATAGACCATATTCGAATGTTCATTAATTTTATACTAAAGATAAGTGATGTACCTTCAATTAAAGTAAATATAATTTTCATTTTCTAAACATTTGTTTTTATTATAGCCCTATATGAAAACTCTCATTTTTTAGTTATCACAGTACCACATAAACTTTTCAATGAATCAATTTTACTAATGGCTGCATAAAATATTGTTCCTTTTACAATAAAAATCATTTTTTGTTATGAAAGTGTTTATGTAGCTCATCTCTAAGTTCTGCCGAATTTTATTTTTAGTCTGAATTAATTAAATAAAACTAAAACAAAACTTCCATTGCATCTGTTCTGTTTTTAAATTTGTTTGGTTTAATACTTACTAATAATTGCATATTTCTATTGTTCTTCGTGTAAACAAACAAACAAATGACATGCATGTCACAATACAAGATTTTTTTTTTAATAAGCATAGGATACTTTTAATACAATTTATGTTTTATGTAAATACCACCAGCTTAGATTGAAAACAATATTTTACAACTCTACTTAAAAGGTTATACTAAGATAATAATAAAAATAATTCAAACTTTACCATAAAGAAGTTTGTTTTGCAATGACCTCCCAATGCAGCGTGTTTTTTTCAAAAAACATGTTTAAAATGCTGAGTAAAAGACTAAATATTATGCTTATTTTTTAACAAATTGTTTTTAACAAAATCTACTTTCACCAATCTAATTGTAGGGAAGGGTTGAATAGCTAGGGGGAGTAGATTCAATGATAAAAATTAATTGATTGAGTTGTTGTAGTTATAGGGATAGGTGAAGATACATTGGAGCTAGCTTAGATTGGGGGAATGGTTATTAGATTGGGGGTGGGGCGGTAATTTTTTTTTTAAGATTTAATTCTTATATAATCATTATTTTTAAACACATTTTTATATCCTGTTTTTATATCCTAGAAAACTGGAATACAAATTTACTGCATAGTGTTTACTGTATTTTGTTTTTTACTGTACTGTACTTTTTAATTTTATTCCTACTGTTTTTTCATCAAACAATAGACATATTAAATGCTTAAAACCAGTACTCCAAGTAAGACAGGATGGGGTGACCTTTGAAAGTGTGTATATATATATATATATATATATATATATATATATATATATATAACAATGATAAGAATGGACATACTGGGTTGGAACTCAGAACTTCTTGTGTACAAGGCAAGCCCTAACTATATACTACTGCACTGGTAGTGGTTTATATTAGTCATATATATTGTTAACATAAATTCAAACTATTTTTACAATGGCATCTCTTATGTAACAGTGAAAGTATGAATGAATAAAAAAACAATTTTAAAAATGAAATTTACTTGTTCAAATAATCCAAGGATAATATTTTTCATATTCATTTTCCAAATAAGAAATATTATGTTAGAGCCAGACTGACTAAGAATAAGACATTGTTTGCAGCTCTCAAAAGTTGAAACTAGATGAATAGGCAGGATAGAGTTCAAACTAGTTATAAATAGGCGGAATAAATAATTTGTAAAAATTCATTTTCACTTTTTGCATTCCAACTGTTCATAGATTTTGAATCTCAGAGATTCAAAATCTATGAACAGTTGCAATGCAAATTTATAAAAACTGCTCTCTGGCTATCAAGGCTCCATCATATTTTTTAATTATTCTTTGAGTCATTTTGGAAAACTTTATTTTGAAAACAGACAGCAACTGATGTTATTATACATTTTACAATTATCAAAATCAAAATGCTTTATCAGGGAAACATTCCTTATGTAATTTGCATTAGGTCCCTTGATATTGAAAAAATTTTTTTTAAATAACTGCAAATAAAAATTGCATATAATTTAAAAAAGAACAATTTAAAGTAGCTTGCATATAAACTTATAAGATGTTGCAGAATTATCAATTTTTCTAGTGGCAGTGATGTGTTTCTATAATTTAGAAGAATATGGAAAAATGTTTCAAAATTCATTCGTAGGAATGGGACGAAAATCTAGTTTATTTAAAATGAAGCTGTTTTCGAACCTTTAAAGTAACTATCAATACATAAAAATTAGTTAAGAAGATAGTTCAAATATATACATAAAAATAAACATACAGAACAAATTCAAAAAAATTTTTTTATCTTCAGGGCGAGCTAAACAAAACAAAGTTTTTAAACCAGTCAAAGATCCATAATCAAAAAAGAGCGGCAATTATTTGCTGATTTAACACAATACAAACAATTTATAACCCTCTTTTATGAGTATCAAGACAGCTATTTTACTGAAAAAAATATTGTTTATAGCAAATATTTACTATTATATAAAAGTCCTAATCATTTTAGACTTTCCTACAAAAATCCTAATTTTGACATATTTTAGGCTAAAAACAAAAATAATCATATCAATGTTTTTTTCGATTCTTTTTTTAATAGTATTATCATGTGCAAAGGATAATATTTTTTTGTAGATGTAAACTTTCAAAATTGTTTTTTGGCCTGCCCTAATTTTTTCAAAACTTTTTTTGCTTTTTGGCCTGCTCAGTTAAAACTTGTTGATATTCTTAATAAAAAGCAACTTTTTTCGTATATGGCTCAATCCAAAAGCCAATTTTTAAAAGTAAAATATACTTTTGATGATTAAAAAGCATCTTAAACGTTTAGAGTTGATGCAAAATATTTACCATCCCCCTCTTACTTCCTTATGTTCGATTTTTTTAGGGCAACACTTAAGCATAAAAACACAAATCTTTATATAAATTTGGCAGAACAGAATCATCCTATTACGTTTTTTTTTTCAATTAATACTTTTATTATGTTGAGGAACAAGATTTCATGTAGCCAATTTTTTGATTTTGGCTAACCCTAATATATATATATATATATATATATATATATATATATATATATATATATATATATATATATATATATATATATATATATATATATATATATATATACATATATATATAGTTATGAGTTATAAATACCTTCACATTATTTTATTCAAAATATTTACAAAATGATTATAAAAATATTTAAACTTATTATATTTAATTTATATATATAATTTAAAAACAATTTTCAAATTGTATACACAAATATATGACTGTGTAAAACTTTTAAAAAGATAAGTGCTTTGATTTAAACTACTTTTTATTTATTTAATAATAAAATTATTTAATCTGATTTGATTAAATTTTTGTAAATAACTTAAAAATACTTAAACAACCTTTAATTTACATTGTACTACTTACAACTTATGTTGAATTTATGTTAAATATTATATTTTTAATATTTATATTTTAAACTATGATATAAAACATCAGAAAGACTTACTTCTAATGAAATATCACCAACTGAATCATTGCAAAAAATATTCTTTATTGTACTGAAACAATTTATTCCAGCCTTTAAATTGGAAACAGGATAAAAAAAAAATTAACATATAAGAAAAAAAAAGTACAAAGAATGCAACATGGGAAACAAACCTCTAAAAGATCACCGGATAACTCCATTTTAGGTACAATTATAGCTATGATGTTAGTTCGAAAATTAAAATGTGATGCACTTTCAAGGAGCTCACAGAAGCATTTCGTACACAAAGCAGCAAGCTTAGAAAGCTTTTTTTTGATAGATAAAGATATTTTACTATTTTTTTTCAATATTTTTAAACAGTCTAAAGTAACCAAAACAAATAATTAAAAGAAATGGAAAAAAATTATTTTAATCATTTTACCTTAGAATAAAATAAAATAACCTTTTAAAGTGTCCTCTAAACTTTGCAAATATGACTGATAACTTGTAATTAAACATTCCTCAAATTCACGAACTTTTTTAACATCCCAACTAATCTGAAAATAAAAAAAAATAAGTTTAAATAGGAGTAGATTATGATATTATCTACTTCTATCTTTTTTAAAAATATACATCATTTTATTACCTACTCTCACTTTTTCAAATAAACATAGATACTATTATCTACTTTAATGACATGCTTTTTTCAAAATAAAATTTTAAGTATTATTATTTTTATATATTTTTCGATTAGTGTTCTTTTAAAAAAAAAAATTTCCTGTTATTAAATGACCATCATAAATAAAGTCTAAATAAAGTTACAAAAAGTTATTAAAAAGATGCAAAATGCAAAAATGTATTCATTTTTTATGCAAAAACTTGCATAAAACTACAAATTTATGGTGTTATTAAATAATAATTAGAAAATACAAAGTTCATTACTTTTGCAGTTTTTTCTTCTTCACTTAGTTCTCTAATTCTATAGCTATACAATAAAAAATAAACTTTAAAATTTTTACAAATTTATTACAACAATAAAATTGAAACAAAATCAAGCAACTTTAAAATAAATTATCTGCAACATTAGAAAACATTTTTTCTGATATTTATAAATATGTATAACTAGTGCATGAAATTTGCTTGTTTTAAACCACAACTCATGAAACAAATTTCTTTATTTTGAAAAAATCACAAATGGTTAACAAATGTTGCAGTATATTTAAAATATTTTAGTTTTTTAAATTGTTCAGGAACCATATAAACCATATTAATTACAAATTAAATTTACTATTTTAGTTTAAAATATATTTTAACATAATATATTTTAAGTATTAAATAAAAGAAAAAACCTGGGAATAATATCTTTAAATACTTCAAGCAATGATAAAAATGATAGTTTTCGTATCACAGAAGGATTTTCTTTTTTACAATAAGTAATAAGCACTTTTAACTTGGCAATCTAAAATTACAAACATGCTTTATTCATCTTTTTAATATATATATATATATATATATATATATATATATATATATATATATATATATATATATATATATATATATATATATATATATATATATATATATATATATACACTGAGGCATATTCGTTTAGACGCATCAATTTTTTTCTCTTTATCTTAACTTTTTTCTATGTATTGTCAACTGATATGCATGCAAGTTATTATCAAAATAATTGTTGTGTTGTGGGCTAATAAAAATCACAAAAAATTTTTTTCTATGTGTCTTTATTAACATGAAAGTATATTTGATATACAAAAGTACATTTTTTAATTGGAATATATCTATAGACGCAGTCATATTTTTGACATTAAAAGATGGAAATTAGTAATGCGTATGTCCTCCATTACACTGGATCACCTCAAAAATTCTGCCTTTCATTGATTCCATTAGTCGTTGAAGTGTAGCTTGATCCAACTCGGACCATGCTTCAAGGATTTTACACTTTAACTCAGTAACAGTTTTAAATTGGTGTCCGGCTGCTTTAGCGTCATAAACTTTTCTTGATAGCATTCCCCACACGATATAAATTAATTTGTATTTTTCAGCATCTGTCAAATACTTTCCTTTAGGCATTTTGTAAAATAAAAATGATACTGGCAGAGCAAAAGATCAAATTACACTAAAATTTATCAATTTATTTGTGTAAAAGTGATTAAAAATCAATAATTACCGTTATTAACCTGATCGCGTCTATAAATATATTTCAATTAAAAAATGTGCTTTTGTATATCAAACATACTCTCATGTTAATAAAGACACATAGAAAAATTTTTGTTGTGGTTTTTATAAGCCCACAACACAACAATTATTTTGATAATTACTTGCATGCATATCAGTTGACAATACATAGAAAAAAATTAAGATAAAGAGAAAAAAATTGATGCCTCTAAACGAATATGCCTCAGTGTGTGTGTGTATATATATATATATATATATATATATAAATATATATATATATATATATATATATATATATATATATATATATATATATATATATATATATATATATATATATATATATATATACACACACAACTACAAATGCTTGTTTAGATGTGTGATTAGACACTTTGACATCAGACTAAAATTAGCCTGTTGATGGGGCTTAACTACATACATCAATGTTTACATGAGTGTTTGGGATGGGGCAGCAATCTTTTCTTTCATTTTTTTCTTTTTTTTCTGAAAAAGTGGTATACGATAAAGATAACCCGAACTAGTAATTTGTACAAGTTGCAGTAAATTTTAATAACATTTTATTAAATTTTTCTTAGCGACTTTGTTATACATTTTATAGTATATATTTTATTTCTTAGTAATTAAAGTAGTATATAATTAATAAAAAGCAAATCATACATGGCAGCATTTCATACTTGCAGTAATACTGATAACTTAACATCTGGGCAAGGTTCTAAATTTCCAACAGCAATCATACTAACAAAAAGAGATGTTGTAAAACATTGCTTTTATGTATGCAGAAATAAAAATTCCAAAGGCAAAAGGTCTGAAATTGAAAGCTTTTGACAATATATTTGATATATGTTTGTGCAATTGATATGATGCAGGAGTAGAAAGAGAGAAATGCAGATGTACTACAAATGAAAGTACGGAATGGATTGTTAGACAATAGCAACACAAAAATCAACTTGGACAACTTGATCATACTTACACATCTACTTTAAAAAATTAAGAAAAAAAATTTGTAACAAGGCAACAGCAGTTAAATACACACAAAAATGTAGAGAAAGAGAAATGTAAATAATTGCATTACTGATGATAATTTGTATGAATCTGAGGAAAGCGACAAACTAAATAAATCTAATGATGAAAATGACAAACTTTATGAATCTGATAATTTCTTAAACAAATGTAATCAAAATAGGATTTTTTATGATGAAGTGACTATTGTGGCAGAACGTTATTATGTCAGTTGCAGAGCAACTGGTGCTATTGTTAATGCTGCTCTAAAAGACGTGGGAATACTAAATGAATCAAATATGCTTGATAGGAAAAAAGAAGAACAAGAAAGACTGTGTTCGACAAAAAAATGTAATGGGAGAAAATGTGAAAATTTGAAACTACAATATATTGATTTTGATGGAAGAAAAGACAATACAATAACAACTACAAGAACAATTAAAGAAGAACATAATACAATAGTTAGACAACCAAGCAGCAGCTATTTAGATCATCTAACACCTGATGATGGAACTTTTCGCTGCATTGCTGATGAAAATCTCCATTTTTTTTTTTTTTTTTAGATTATTCACCTCCCCAAGGCCCGAGGGGGTCACTACAGTCGAGGAGGCTACTCATTTTTTTTTTTAGTTGTTATTCGTGGTGCAACCCTCTCTCAACTCTTTAACTCTGAAACACGAACGTTGCCGATCAAGGCCGCTGCACGGAGAAACTAAGTTTTTTTTTAATATTTGAAACTGGTATTAGTGGTTCTTTAAATGCTATATTATGTGATGTAACTGTAGCAAATACTGGTTAGTTTGGAGGAGTGATAAAAAATAATAAACGGAACTTGATAGACCAATCCAATGGCTCACTTGTCAACTCCATTTAAATGAACTTCCGTGTAAACATGTGTCCGAGTTAATTGATGGAAAAACTTCTGGCCCAGCATCTTTTAAAGGAAATATCGGTAATAAAATAACAGAGGATTAACTAATTTAACAGTAGTTCCTTTTGAAAAAATAAAAGGTGCTCTTCAAATACTTTTTTTTTTTATAGGTTATTTAGGTGCTCCCAGAAGTCCTTACAGTCTTGTCACGGAACACCGCAGGAGAGCATTTAACTAGAAGTTCATGCCTCCTTCCTTACCAATGTCGCCTATTAAGTTAGAGCCGGCGTCGAACCTTGGACCTCTAAGTTCTGAGCCAGAACTCTAACCACTGTGCCATGGCTGCAAGTAGCAAATACAGCAAGTAGCTGCTCTTGGCTTACTGATAAAACTCTTAGTACAAAAAGTTCAGATCAAAAATTTCTTTAAAGTATCTGTTTATCTATTCAATCAGAAGAGGTTTCAAATAAAATGTTTAAAAGTTCTCCTGGAGCATTCATCATGCTCGGTCGCTCACAAAAGCAAATCGTGTTCTATGTTTATATATTTCTACAGTAATGTCGACAAAAGAACTTGTTGACTTGGTTACAATTATTATGCACCAGGATGGTTCCATTTTAATTTGCATTGTTTAGCAATAGGTCCCACTCAAAATTTATGGTATCTGGCTCAATTAATAAGAAATGCAAATATTGATGTAAAGTAAAAGGAGGTGCAAGTTTTAAAACAAAACTCATATTTTGCCAACACTGAGAATATATTACTGGTAAATGATATAAGAAAAGAACTGCAACCATACAAAGGATAGTCAAGTAATATTTAAAATATATAAAATTATATTCCTTTTTTAAAACAGTATATTATTAGATGATTTATATTGCATAACTAGATGACAAAAATTAAATTATAAAAAACACAATTAAGATGAAAATAACTAACTTTTTTAAAACAGTATATTATTAGAGGATTTATATTGTATAAATTGATGACAAAAATTAAATAATAAAAAACAAAATTAAGATGAAAATTGCTAACTTTAACCTTATTTTTCTATAAAATGCTATAAAATCTGATTTTGTGTGCAACCCCCGACAGAAGCTAACACAGACCTTAAAATTTCTATAAAACCTTTATATATATGTAAGAACCCTACACAGTATGCTGCTTTTTGAAAAAAAAATCAATTTTTTTAAAGAACCGTTAATATATATATATATATATATATATATATATATATATATATATATATATATATATATATATATACACATATATATATATGCGGTAGTGGTGTAGTGGTAAAGCGCTCGCTTCATAAGCGAGAGGTTCCGAGTTCGATCCCTACCACGTCCCTGGTAGTACCGCTCTCAACTTGTTTCTCCGCACAGCGGCCTTGTTCGTCGAGGTTCGTGTTTCGGAGTAATAGAGTTGAGAGAGGGTTATAACCACTATTAAGTAGCCTCCTCATCTGTAGTGGCCTTCTTGGCCTTGAGGAGGTGAATAACAAAACAAAACAAAAAAACATATATATATATATATATATATATATATATATATATATATATATCAACCCTCGGAATTAGATAAATTGAGGTCGGCAATAATTTGCCAACCTCAATTTCCCTAGATTTTTTAGAGGTTGGCAAAAAAATTTGATACAAAGGTCTTACCATAAAACATCGAAATGAGGTCGGCAATTTTTTGCCAACCTCTAACACTTTTAGGTCGGCAGTTAGGTCAGCATTGCCGAATGCCGACCCTAATTCCAAGGGTTGATATATGTATATATAGCGCTTCTTGAAAATAAATAATTTTGAAATCCACCCTAATATATATATATACACACAAACACATACACACAGATGTGTCTAAGTATGCATTTACTGATATTGTAAGCACTAACATTCTCCTCTGGATTTTCGATAACACTTTGTGAAATATGAGCTATCTCTATTTTTTTGTTATTAATATCAGCATTGTACTTTGCCATCAGTTCAATTGCACTAAGTTCTTGAACCACAGAACTTTTCTCAGGTGTTGTAAAATGAGGTGAAACTTCTTCCTCTAAAATTATGACACAAAATATAAATGAAAATTTAACATATAATTTTAAAAAAGTATAACATAAAACTAAGAAAAAAAAGCATAACACAAAATTATTTTGAAACAAATACAATGACAAGCAATAACTACTCAATTGAGATACTATTGAAATCTAGCAGATGCTTGAGATAAAAAACATTATATAATGTTTGAGACAGCACATTTCTTATATTTAATAGTATTATTATTATTATTATCATTATTATTATTGTTATTATTATTATTATTATTATTATTATTATTATTATTATTATTATTATTATTATTATTATTATTATTATTAGTAGTAGTAGCAGTAGTAGTAGTAGTAGTAATAGTAGTAATTCCAGTAGGCGCTCACGTACAAATTACATACTCTAGCACTATGTTTTTTGCCCTTATGTTACATTTTTGTCCTCAAGTAACGCTGAATGCCCTTATGTTACAAATTTGCCAACATGTTATGGAAGTTTGTAGCATGAGGGCAAAAGTAGTCCTTATGCAACACTAAATAGTAACATAAGGGCACTTATGCTATACTTGACATATTTTTAAAATAAATGTTTAATCGAGTAAATTAAAAAATGGTAGTTTTTGAATCGTGGTGCGGTAGTTAATAAAGATTCCATATTGTAGTAACTATTTGTTATTGATAGTTATACTTATATTAAGTATATTTGCATTTTAAATGAATATATATATATATATATATATATATATATATATATACATACATACATATATATATATTTATATATATATATTTATATGTATATATATATATATATATATATATATATATATATACATGGTGCGGCAGCGATACCCAAACTTTTAAGAATATTTTTTAAAATGAATTTTTAAAGCACTAAAAAATTATATTCATGGAATATTAATAGAAGAAAAGTTGAAGATAAATACTTTTTCCATAACAAGCACCTACCAATACATTTCAAGTATTGGTAGGTGCTTGTTATATAATGCTTGGAACTCAATATCCCTTGATATTGAGTTCCAAGCATGGGTAATTGATAACTTCAGTGACTTGACACTTAAGTGGGCCTTTTTGCAACCCTTACTCTCAACTACACTCCGCACACTATAGTCAAGGGGATTCAGGTCAGGGCCGGATGGTGGCCAAGTGTTTGGGCCTGAAATTAGCCATTTTGTCCTGAAGATATTGTTTAGTTTTTCTCGATCCATGACAAGGTGCATAGTTCTGTTGAAAAATGTAATTGTTTTCTGGAAATGTCTTTTTCAGCCATGGCACCACATAGTGTTTTAGTAAGCTAATATACACATCAGAGGTAACTTTTCCTTTCTCTTTGTAGATTGGTGGACATTTCTCTCCATTAGAAGCATCGTGATGGACTGAGGGTGCTTTGTGTGACACACAGGTGGTGTTTTGTCACCCTTCTGCGCAATGAATCTGTCATTTTGCCTATTTATCACACAATCAACACTAAAAAGTTTTTCATCTGAGAAAACTTTAACTGTTAACAAAGCATGGCTTTTTAGGTGATTTAAAAGCTTCTTTGATCGTTCCAATCGTAAAGTTTTTAGTCTTTCTGTTAAAGGTTGACATGAAGGTCGGGCCACAGTGACTTTTTTAAGTGTTTTTAGAGTTCCTCTGACTGTCCTTTCATCAAAATTGAACAATTTTGCTGTCTTTCTGATAGATAGAGTAGGATTCTTTTCAACATGCTTTTTAATCTTTTCTGTAAACTTTTTATCAACTTTTTTATTCACTGGAACAGGCATTTTGGCTCTTTCAGCACTGCCACATTTAACCACTTTGTAAAATGTAGTTATAGATACTCCACAAATCACTTCACGTGCAGACAAACCTGTGTGAATCAAATTTTAAACTTTGGTTCTTTTGGCTTCGATAGTAAAACTTTTGACTAAAATGTGTTTTATTTACTATTTTGTTAAAATCTAAGACGGTCAATGAACATTAATCAACAAAAACAAAATGCGGAAGTATTTTATTTACATCACAAAACCTAGCTGAAAATTAGTTCGCGAATCGCTGCCGCACCCTGTATGTATATGTGTGTATATATATATATATATATATATATATATATATATATATATATATATATATATATATATATATATAATTATAAAGCTGAAAATGTTTATTGGAATGTGTTTGCATTATTTATAAAATTATCACTAATAAGATTGTACTGCTAATGTCAGATTTAGTTTAAATGATTCCTTTGATAATATGGAAATTATATTCAATATATTAAGTAAGTTTATAATATTCATAAAGATGGTTTGTGTATTGAAAACTGATTTTCTAGATGTAATGGTAATATTATATGCTATCTTTAAGATGTAAAGTTAATGTATTTTTTAAATTAAATAATATTTTATGATGCTATACAGTGGGTGCTCATATTATTAGAAACACGACCAAATTTTAAAAACTTTGTGAATAAAGTTCAAAATTAACAAAACATTTTAACAAAATAATTTTTTTTATTTTACAAATAGTATGTATGTACCTTTTACTTTAATCTGGGAGTTTGGCAACATTGCATTTCATCTCATTATGAAGTTATAGGGTTTTTCCCGAATTTTGACAATTTTGGCAGTTAAACCTGTGTTGTTGTCGCGTGAAGTGCTGTTTGTGTATTGCTCTCTTTTTAAAGTTTTCAAAGATTTTTTTATTGTTTTGTTATTGAGTTCTATTTATGTGTCTATTTTTTACAGTTAAACATGATTAAATCAATATTTTTACATATAATTTGACTTCTATAACGGTTTACTAGAATCACGTGTTTTGTTCAATATGGGAAAGGCAAAAGATGTTTCACCCTCAAAAAAAGAGAGAAGTTGGAGCATTATTTAAGAATACTTCTTATTCTCAAAGGTGTATAGCATCAATGACAAAGGTTTCAGTGGCAACAGTCAACCGAATAAAAAAAAATCTGGACAAAAATGCTGATTATACTCCTCAACGAACAGGACATTTTGGTAGAAAACGGCTAACAACGCCAAGAGACGATAGAAAAATACGAGATATTTGCCTAGAAAATAGGAATAAGCCTAGGCGAATACTAACCACTTTAATACAAGATGCTGGAATACCAGTATCTCCAATGACAGTTCGTCGCCGACTCAAAGACAAGGATTTAGATGCTGTCGACCTGCTAAAAAGCCTAAGCTCACTCTAGCAATGCAACAAAAACGCCTTGCTTGGGCTAAAAGTCATTGGCATTTGACAGTCGATGACTGGAAAAATGTAAGTACTTCATTTATAATTGTACACATTCCATTTAGAGATTTGCCTACATTAAAACTTTGACTTATAAGTTTTTTTGATGTTGTTTAGGTATGTTTCTGGGATGAATCGACAATCCAGATAATGATGAACAAATCACAGTTTGTGCGTAGACGAGCTGGAGAAAAATTCCACAAAGACTGCATCTTAGAACGTGTAAAGCATCCTCTAAGTATAATGGAATGGTCTGTCATTAGTGGACATGGAACAGGGCGCTTATATATCGTTGAGGGAACTATGCGCCAGGACCAATACATAAAAGTTCTTGCCACAAGATTGGTACCACAGTTGAAGGAATGGTTCCCAAAGAACCAAAAATTTACATTTATGCATGATTCTGCCCCATGCCATAAAGCAAAGAAGGTTACAGAGTACCTTAAAGCAAAGAAAATTCCAGTGCTACCATGGCCTGGAAACTCACCAGATTTAAACCCTATTGAAAATCTGTGGGAGATCATGAAAAGGGAAATTGCTTCTGAAATGATCACCAACAAAATATTAATTGAAAAGATGATCAAAGTCTGGCACAATAACATAGATATTCAAAATAATGCAATAAAATGCATAGAAAGTATGCCAAGGTGTGTAGAAGCAGTAATAAGTGCCAAGGGAGGGATAACAAAATACTAAAATAAATCACCAATATGTAATCTTTTGCTTGTACAATAGTGGAATTATTTGAAAAAATATATAAATAAGTATGTTTTTTGTAATAAATATAGACCGCAACACTCAAAAGTTACGAAAAAATAGTCTGCAACCTTTTTATTTCTATAATAAATAACCTTTAACACATAATTTTCAAAAAAAAGACAGTGTTTCTAATAATATGAGCACCCACTGTAAGTAACAGGTGATTACTAAAAATCTGGACAAAACTAAAAATTAAATAACTTTTAATCTAGAAGACCTATTTTATTGTTTTAAAAAGAATAAAATAGCAAACTTATTTTAATTTTGATAAAAACGTTTATCTTAATTCAACAAGACCTTGTCTTCTTATTGTGTCGAGTCTTCTACTAGTAGACTCTGCCAAGCGTTGTACCAGCTCTTTGTCGAACTTCTTAAAACAGTAAATTATTCTCGAGCGTAATTGATCCAAATTCTCTGCCTGCCAACCATTTTTGTAAACATCTCCTTTGATACAAGACCAAAAATCTTCAATACAACGACATTCAGGCGTATTTGGAGGGTTTTCACTTTTTGTTACAAACTTTATACCATTTTCATTCAAAAACTTAACAGCTTTGTTTGAGTATTGGGCACTTGCTAGATCAGGCCAGAATATGTATTTGGTATTTTTTGGAAGCTGTTTGATGTGTGGTAATAGTTTTTTAGTCAAAGATCCATCAACATAAATATGCTGGTTAATAGCTGTTCCAGACTGTACAATGTATGGAGTTGATAGGCCAAAAGGCGAAATGACCACGTAAATCAATAATTTTTCTTCAAATTTCTTTTTTTCTTTGAATTTAACATTGTTTGGTGTTAATTCAATGTTACTTGAATAGAAATTATCATTACCATTAATTTGGCTGTTCGAGAGAGTAAAATAAGACTCGTCATCAAGAACCCAAATAAAATCTTTTTAATTTTTATAAAGTTGACCACACAAATGTCGGTTTTTTGCTCTCTGGCTCTCAGTTCGACTTGGAATCTTCATTTTTTTTCTTTTTTTTATTGATGTTTTGGTTTTCAATGTCTTAGAAATAAGTGACTGAGAACATTTGAACTTTTCTGAAGCTATACGCTGAGAAATGCCACATTTATGGTCAAAAAGCTTGGTAAGTTAACTGATGGCGCGCTTAGTCATTATTTTCGGCTTTCTACCACTACCAGTTTGCCTTTCAAATGGTTTATCTTCTTCTACACATTTAATAATTCCATATATAGTCGATCTTGATAAGTTTTCTGCTTCAAGATGAGAAACAGTGAATGATTTAGGTTTATCTGAATTTTCTTGATAAAACTGGTTCACACGTTTTCTCTGGAGTTCCTCGTTTGACGTCATTTTTAATACTAAATTTAAAATACTTATATAAAAGGTAATATATATTTCAAAAGAAGAATAAATTTGCAACATTTAAAAAATTGTTTAAAAAAATAAGTATTAGTTGCATATAGAAATATGATGTAAGCAATTTTGTCCGGATTTATAGTAATCACCCATTATCATAAAACATTTGATATTATAAGTAAAAGTATCACTAAAAAACTCAATGAAGTAATATTTAAAATATTTAAAAAAGAAATATTTAAACTTAAATATTTTGAAATACTTTTCTTCTAGTGATTTTATATTTTTTGAGTAAAAAGTGCTTTATTAATTAAAGTAATTTAGTTTTTTATTTAAAAAGTTACAAAATAAGTCCAAATTTATGAAAGAAAATTTTTTAGCACCATGCTTGCTATCCATAAATATCAATAGATACCCAAGATAAGACAGATAGATTATCGGAAAATGATATGTACAAAATTTGCAAGACTTGTGCAAGTATGAAATTTATTGTTTATGAAAAGGAGAAAATTAAATTTTTTTTTTACAGCTTTATCATTACAGGCATAACATGTATAATGCTAGAGGAAAGTTAAAAAGTTAGCTTTGATTAAATTGGTGACAAGAATCATTTTAATTTTTTTTAATTTTGAATTAGTTTTAATTTGTATTATTTATTTGGACTTATATACATTAAAGAAAACCTCATGGCTCAAGATTTATGTCTCTACACACTAAAAAAAAAAGGTAGAAATTTCTACCTTAGGGTAGGATATGTGATATACCCTTAGTAAGGTATAATTTTCTACCTTTTAAGGTAGAAAATTATATTAAAAACAATTATTTTTCATACAATTTTCTAACTTAAAGGTATAATTTTCTACCTTATAAGGTAGAAAATTATACCTTACTAGAGGTATATCACATATCCTACCTTAACTAAAAATTTCTACCTTTAATTTTTAGTGTCTAGCGCTAAATGTTAAAAAAGATGATTTTATTCATGCTATAGGTGAATCCTTTAAAAATCTTAAGGTAATTTAGAAATGATAAAAAACTTAATAATTTATAGTAATCTGGGATGCTGAGTTCCAAAAAGGACAATACATTTGAGTGTCACAAAGGACCAGATTTCTGAGGTTTCAGAAGTCACAAACTTGCTATTTGTTTCTGGTATATATATATATATATATATATATATATATATATATATATATATATATATATATATATACACACATATGTATATATATATGTATATGTATACATATACATACATATATGCATATATATATATGTATATATATACATGTATATATATATATGCATTTATATATACATGCATATACATATATGCATATATATATATATATATATATATATATATATATATATATATATATATATATATATATATATATATATATATATATATGCATATGCATATGCATATATATAATAATAATAACAATAAAGTTTAGGCTGCACTAAAAAGTGGTTCTAGTAAACCAGTTTGCTTGGTTTACTAGAACCAATTTTTTCTTTGAGCACAGTTCTTTGTTACTTGCTTAGAAATACGATGAGGGTAACCCTTTACTCCACTCACTGGTTTTTCTAAACCGATAGAGCTTGCAATTATGTTTGGGTAATATTGTTTGATAATGTTGAAATTATCTATCATTTTGAAATATTGAATTGCATCATCTCTACTACGCCTTTCTTCAAATGTTGTTAAATCAACTTTTGTAAGTCTCTTTTGGTATGTCATGTTCTTTAGTTCAGGAACCAACTTCGTAGCTCGTCTTTGAACCTTTTCAATTAGTCTGATGTCTAATTGGTGGTTTTCAAGGATTCCAAACTAAGGACACATTTTCCATTTTTTTTACCAATCAACAATTTCATTAAAATCTCTTTGTAGTGTCATTCGATTGTTCAAACTTTTGATAATTTCTATTAGCTTAGAGTAGTTTAAAAGAGTTTGACATTGACACTGTGTCATCGCATCAGGAAGGTCATTAATAAATTTAACAAAAAGCAGTGAGCCCAATACATATCCTTGAGGGACAACGCTTTTTACCTCTTTCCATTCTGACAAGTTTGAACCTATGACTACTCTGTCTTGCTTTAACCCCTATTTGCATAACTTTTTTTTATCGAACTAAACTAATGATTCTAGAAGCATACTATGACCTAACATCCAAAAAAAAAAAAAAAAAATCTTAAGGTCAATTAATTGCCAAATAATTAATTGTATCATATATGATACATCGTGCAGTAGTGGAACTTTATGAAAAAATTATAAACTAATGTTTGTCGCTATTCAGAGAGTTTATCTTGGAACTTGGACATTGGTAGTTAAATACACTCAATAAAGATATCAATATAAATAAAAAACCTATTGAAGGAAAGCTTTAAAACAGTTGCGGTCCTTATTAAGACACAGCGCAGTGTCATACTTTTCACAAAATGAATATGTTAAGGCAGAGCAACTGTCATATTTGCAATGAGCCCGCTTTTCATTGAAAATAGGCCAATGGCCAACTCGATCAGACCAAATTGCTTCATGGGGAATGGCAATTTTTGGACCAACACGTTGTGTAATGTCAGCAAGAGATGGGCGACCTGCTTTTCGTTTACGCAACACCTGGTAATTTGACAGCAAATCTGCTACCGCCAATTTAAATTTGACAAGTGGAGTTGATGGATTACGCTTTTGCCAAAGAATCCAGGCATTGATTATGGACATATCAATCAAGTGGAGAAAGATCCGGTGATACCACTTTTTTGACCGAATCTTGTTCCAGTAATAGCCAAGCAGAGAATCAAGTAAGTCGACTCCCCCCATGTGCTTGTTGTAGATAGTGACTACTCCCGGACAGGAAATGTTGATATATCACGTATCTTTTCTTGAAAATCTTCTAACCTCAATTGAAGCTTCACTTCCAATAAAATTGGACAGCAAAATTACAACTTTGCTGTCAAACCAAGAAACTACCGATACATCAACTCCGTCAACCTTGGCAACATGTTCGGTAAATGCTCCGCGACCCTTGTGCTTCATTTCCTTATCTGACAAGACTGGGCAATTTCCAACACGGTTCCTACGTGCAGTTCCAACCATTTGAATTCCCCTCTTGAACATATAAACATTTAAACCAATGCTATTGAACCAATTGTCGACATACAAGTTATGATTAACGTCATCGGGCTAGACGCATGACAACTTTACTACTTGCCCCAAGGTCTGGTTCATTCTCAAGGCAAATGTTGTCACTTCCTCCACACTAAACTTCAAAATTATAGCTGAAACTAGAGACACCACTCAGAACAAAAACTTTAAACCCCCATTTGTGCGGTTTTTTAGGGTTGTATTGTTTAATTCAATGTCTCCCTTTGAACGGAATAATCTGCTCATCAACCACCAAATTTTCTTCAAATGGAATACTGTTCAGCTGTTCATTTATTTTGTTTATGAGAGGGCATATCTTGAAAAGCTTATCGTCTTTGTCAGCAGAGTTGTTGTCAGCAAAATGAATAATGCTTTTTAATTTTTCAAAGCGATTGACAAGCATAATATTAGCTACATGAGCAATTCCAATGGAAGACGACCAATAATCTCTTGTGCTTGGGAGTTTGACAATGGACATATATAAAACACATGCAACAAAACTAACTATATCTTCCTCTTTTACAGCAAATGGATTTTTAGGATTGGTTTGCATGAAGTACAATGTTGTCTGATAGGCAATTTCTTGAAAAAGCTTTTTAGGAAAAATCTGATAAAAGTACGACAGTTCTGAACCAAGACAATCCAATAACTCGTCCATTTTTTGTTGGTAGTTACCTTTAAATTTGTGGTCTTCTTGTTTATTGGGAAGATTTTTAACTTTCCACAATAGCTGAGATTCTTTTCCATTTGCATTTGGTTTGTTGGTAGCTTGCACCACTGCTGCACCGTGTTTTTTTGCTCTTCCTAATATTGAAAGTGACTGATTGCCATTGCTGTCAGCATTTTCATCACTGCTATTAACTTCCTCACTGGACAAAGAAGATAGTGGCAAAAATAGTTTGTGATCAGTTATATCTTCTTCATCGCTGGAATCTCCACCTGAGGAGCAGTGATCTGTGTCGCCATCAACAAACTTGATCAAGACAGGTGCCTGTATCCTGTGGATACCAGAAGGCTTTCTGCCATAGAAAGAAGTTGGCTTGATTGCTAAAGATTAGAAGAATAAAAACGTTTTATAACAAAAGATATAACAACAAATCAAAAATATAAAATTAATTTTTTTTTCTTTAGATGCATGATGTATCATTTATGATACACTTACAAAAAGAGTTGTTGAGGAATGAAAGTTTAAGAAAATAGGTAAATAAATACACAAGAGGACTACCAATAAGTATAAAAAACTTTGAAAGGAATCTTTCCCAACAAAATGATGTACTTACAATAATTAGTTGATTTGCTGCCGGTTGCCATTTTGATAATATGAGAAATAAAATTGAAAGTAAAATTCCCAAAAACATTTCAAGTACGGTGGCCACACTCACTTAAATATTGCATGCTTTAAATAAACTTAATTCCCATTTAAAATCGCTATGCATTCAACCAGAGATATGCAATTTATAAACTGTATCATATATGATACAGTATGCAGAAAGGGGTTAATTATGCGTTCCATAATCTTGCAAGGTACAGATGTGAGGGAGATTGGTTGATATCTGAAGCTATTTGTTTTTCTCCTTTTTTAAAAATTGGAGTGATGTTGGCTGATTTCCAAGAGATGGGAAGAGTACCATTTTGAAAGGTACGAACAAAGCTCAGAAGAAGAACTTCAGAGCATATGCATATATATATATTCATATATATACATATATATATATATATATATATACATATATATATATATATATATATATATATATATATATATATATATATATATATATATATATATATATATATATATATATATATATATATATACACACACACACACACATAATTTAATATATTGTAGATTAATGATTATGCATTTTAAGTATTAATTTCTGAAGCAATATTATAACTTTTTGCAAAGTTAGAAGGAATCTCAAGAAATAAAGTTTTTAGAATTTTAAATTATTTTTGTGTTTAATTGATTGTATGTTTATATATAGGCACTCTCACATATATATATATATATATATATATATATATATATATATATATATATATATATATATATATATATGTATATATATATATATATATATATATATAATTTGTTATACTTTTACTATATCTATTACTTTAGGCTGATGTATTAATTAGTTCATACTCTCTAGAAATGTATAATTTTAATCACTACAAGTATGTTTAAATATTGTCTTTTTTTCAAACTGAAATAATTGTATTATTTTTATGTTAATGTTCATATAAGGATTAAAATTTATAAATTCATCACATGTATTTTATTTCAAAACTCCTATGAATTTATAAATAGTATTTATAAACTAGTGGAATTATACTATAACATTGAACTTAGCTAGAAAGTATACATGTTTATAATTTTCAGTCATTAATGGAAAAACCATCATCCATCTTTAAGTTGGTAATAAAATAATAGTTTCAAATTTTTTTTATAATAGGCTGGCCTTGGATTAACCATTTTAAGATACCAGCTTTTATAACTGATTTTATAAAATTGGGCTTTCTTTCAAGGGGTCGTATTATTTTGGAGTTCTCTCTTTTTTTTAATCAAACTTTTTATCAGTAGACAAGACTTAAATGTGAACAACTTAAAAACAATTAATTTTATAAACCAAAGTCTTTTTAATTTTTATTTACATATTTTGACTTTTCTATAATGCCACTACAAAATACAGTTCAGTAATTTGATTAGAAACAATACTTAATAAATACTTAAAAAATATTGCTTTTATGAATCAATGTTTACCTATGATCTGCAAAAGTAAATAGTTGTCATATTTAGAATAAAAAACTGCAAAACTTACCTGGCTTAATTCTATCGGCTTGTCGTAAAATAATTCCCTTATCTCCTTTATACGGCAACAAATCAATTTTTCTGTTTTTATTCTCTTCAGATATGGTTATATTTGATACTCTTGGAGCTTTTTCAAACTCAGGTACAATACCATCATCTTTTCTTTTCCTCCTTCCATTTTGTTTATCACTAAATTATATTATTAAAATTTAGACTTTTGTAACCTTTAAGATTTTAAAAACAAATAAAATAAAACACTTTAATTGAAAACTCAATTTAATTAATTCAAAAAAAAATGATCAAAAAATACGCACGAAGCAAATGAGCTAATTAAACACTTTAAACAATTCTAAAAAAGTTGAAGTATCAAGTCAAGTGGTAAATCATATTTTTTATCAACTAATATTAATTTTTTAACTTATCATAAATTTTCGTTGTTAAATAAAAATCCATTAAATCATTTTCTTAACATTTATGCATATGATAGTATGAATGTTCCGCTTTATGAATGAGGTGTAGGAAATGTATTATGCAATGGCTAATGAAATTTTATGTTTTTTGTGAATGAGTGTTCTTTGAAATAAAAACTTAAAAACACAAATACAGAAGACTAATAATGAATAAACATCATATTACCTTAACAGATTTGAAGACAAAAAAGACAATTGATTTGAGTTTTCATTAACAAATTCTGCCATTTCCTCATCAGAAAACTGCAGGTCTTCATCAGATGGATCAAAATCATTTTTTTCCAAATGAACAATTTTTGCTTTTTTAGCAACATTTTTGGGTATGTTAATTGTTTTTTTTGATCCAGTCTTTTTATTAACTTTATATAGTCTATTAGCTTTCGACTGTTTGTTAACAAACTTATTTTTAAGTTTTAGCTTAGATGTTGATTTGTTGTTTCCTTTTTTTGTTTTTACTTTAGTCATATTCAAAAATTATTGTCTAAAAACAAATTAAAAATTAAAAACATAGAGTTACGTAGAATTAAGATTATTTATAAAACATAATATATAAATACTTTATATAAAATAAATAAATAATATACATACATACATACATGCATTCATACATACATACATACATACATACACACATACATACATACATACATACATACATACATACATACATACATACATACATACATACATACATACATACATACATACATACATACATACATACATGCATGCATGCATGCATACATACATACATACATACATTTAGAAAATTAGCAAAAGTTGTAAAAAAAAAAAAAGGCTTTTAATTTCCATAGAAATTTAATTCTGGCTGTAAATAGAAATCGATCTACAACCACAACTAACTTTTTATGGAAACCGATAAAATTCAAGAGAAAAAACATTTTTATAACTTTTGCCAATTTTATAAAAACAAAAATTCTATAATTAAAAATAACTTTAATAATATAAAATTAAAAATAAATATACTTTTACTGACATAAAATTTTTAAAATTAAAATAAAATAATAAAAAAGATTTTTTTACATATTAATTATGTAAACAATTAAAATTATTAATGAAAATTATTACATAGAAATTTAAAGAAATCTTAATTAAGGATAAAAAAAAAAAAAAAATTAAATTAAATTAAAAATTATAAAAGCTTATTAGAATAATTTAATCAGCAAATCACTAAACAAAATTTCATTATAAAATTTAAACAGCTGTTATCACCTGTTTGAATGAAAAAAAATTATGTTGAAGAAATAATATGCAGAATCAATTATATATCAAATAAATTTAAATGTTTTTTTGTCTCCTTACCTGGATGCTATCACCTGGATAGAAATATATAACATTAAAGTGTTTATAGAAACCTAGATAGAAATATATAACATTAAAGTTTCATAGTTGTTCATAGCAAGTTCATAGAAACATGCATAGAGATATATAACATTAAAGTTTTTATACAAATCTTGATAGAGATATATAACATTAAAGTGTTTATCTCCTTAATGTCTTAATATAAATTTATATAAACACATTATAACAATTTCTATAAATAGATTTATAATATTATAAAAAAATTGAAAAAATAAAGATAGAAATTTTAAAAATGACGATTGAAAAAAAGAAAAAAAAGCAAACAAAAAGTGCAATAAATTTTTACGTAAGTAATATTAATAACAATTAAATTACAACATTGTAAAAAAAGATTATGCACAATAATTTATACTTTAAAAATAATTTATACTTTTGCAGCTACAAAGGTTTCTTTTTTCAAAATATAAATAATAACAATAGGTACTAAAGCAAATTTACTCTCTCTCTCTCTCTGATAAAAACAAGAGCTAAATAATCAAAACATAGATCCTCGATAGCGATTACTTGGTGCTGCATTTTTTTTCTTAAGAATACGAGACGCTTCGCGTAAATGCTTGGGTTTAATTGGTCCCGATTCACCCCATTTTTCCATCACATCTAAAGCTGTTTAAAAAAATATAATAACTTTGTTTTAATTAGGGGTCATTGCATAATAAAACAAAACCAAATAACTACAACTTATATAAATGACAGTTTTTATTATATTAATTTAAACTTGTAACATTAACATAAAAGTAAAAACTTTTAAAAATTATGGATATTGAAAACCGTTTAAAATAAATACAATTACTTTATACATAATCAGTTCTCCAACTGTCAACAGTTTTAAAGCAAGCCTCAATAAGCTCTAATGTTACTACAGCTCGCAGCTTTCCTTAGTGAAACTTGAAATATGAGCTTCACAAAAACTAACTGTAATTTGACAATCTATGATTTGTATCTTGTCAATTATTTTTACTTTTGTTGTAACAAATATATACTACTAGTTTGTGTATGGATCATTTCATGATTTCATAACACAAATTTTAAAAGAATGGCAATTTTTACAGAAATTTTTTTACTTTTAATTTGCAACATTGAAAGCATTGAGATTAAATTATTAATATGGTTTTAATATTTGAAATAAACACTAAATCAGTCACCAAATCCAAACACTATACAATGATCTGGCTTGAGCCTCAACACTTTAATACGTAACGCAATTATCAACCCTTTAATGTATAACCAACAAGGTCTCAGTTTTGATTAAATCGAAATTGAATCTTTAAAAGTGAGATGCAAAAATCATGAGATCATTATCATAATGATTTTCAAACAACACCATTATCATCGATATATCTTATTAACCCTATTTGGATTATATCATCTTTTTATGCGCTTGTTCTACATTTTCTATAAACCTCTCTTCTTATACCCTCGAGCAATTGTCTTGAGAATATACCTTATTACCATCTTGTCTTTCAATGCGTATTGCCAACCTTTGTAGTCTATGTTTCACAGCCAAAACACATCATAACATGCATTTCATATCATAATAACTGTACATACACAAGATATGTACAGTTTATCATTAGTCTTTAAAGATGAAAATTGATGTTAGAGGTTTTACTGATCTTGATTCAGGCACATCATGCTCTGATCCAATCATGTCTTAAATATCAAAAACCTAACTTATGCATTGAATCTTGAAATCCTATTATAATCTCCATTTCATTACTTACAGCTAAATTCAATTTTAGCTACCTAATTCATATATTCCCAATTGCGAGTACTATATATAATTTATGTATTTTAATTGATTTACACAGAGGAAAAAAAGTTATATAAAACATTAAAAAAAAATTTTTTCATTTAGATTGCATTTTACAGTTTGTAATAAAATAGTCATAATGCTGAAAACTTGATTTTTTATATTCAAAAAAAAAAAAAAAAAAAGTTGTTCAAACAATTTTGAATCACACGATTTTAATGAACATATTTTAAGATTTAAAGTTTTCCATACTGTATATAATAAATCTTATTTGTAAGTAAAAAAATTTTTTTCTGAATTTACAAACATTAAAATACTGATAAAACCTAACAAAAAAAAAATTTTAACTTTGGTTAGTAATCCCTGTTGATTTGACTATTTAACCAGGGTCAAATTTTTACAGATCAAATTTAACCAAGACTCTTTTCAGTCACTGCTTTTAGGCAAATTATAGCGTAAAATTTTTTAATTTTAATTTTTTTTTGCATAAATATGCCTTTAGGCATATTTATGCAACTTGTTTAACATTTCACTTAGTTAATTGTTCTGTTTAAAGTTATGTTTGTTTACTTCTTTTTATTTTAAAATTGCCTTAATGGCCTTGCTTAGTCAAATAAAGACCATGTAAGGCCAGCAAAATTCTGTCTGGTATTTTTATAGTACCACCTAAAAACTATAATATGATAACACAATAAAAACTAACCTTCCTCAACTATTTCACCAACAAACACTTTAGCTATGCCTGCCATTGCAATAACAACATTTGGTGGAACAGAAGTTCCCCCAGTTACATTTTGCATAAACTTTACATAAAAAAAAATTAATGAAAACTAGTAGAAACAATGCAAATAAAAAATATTAAAGAAATTATAAACAAAACAATAGAGATTTATTAAAATCTAAATGACATAATGAAGTTCACAAAATCTGAAAAATTAAATAATCAAGTAAAAAGGTAATTAATTTATTTACAAAGTTTTTTCAAAAATTTATTTTATTTCAAATAACTACATAATTAAATATATTTTACAGTCAAATTTTTAAATAATAACTATAAGTCATAATTAAATAACTAAATAATTAAATAGTTTATATTACAAAGTCTAACTTTTATGAAAACAATGTTGATTTATAATCTTAGAAATTCTTGCTGGATTATAGTTACCAGAATTTTCAGCAGTAAATTATAAAAATTATTATAAGAATCAATAAATCATATTAAATGATAGTTTAGAAACTAATTTTTTTTTTTTTTAATTAGTAAAGTTTTTTAATAGCATAACTTAGATTAAATACATATCAAATTGAGATGATATTTTTGATCTTTTCATATCAGATATGATATTATATATCATATCTGATATGAAATAATCATAATAGAAACTTTAAAAGTGAAACTTTAGAAGTTGTAAAAATTGTCTCTCATGTAACTTTACACTTACTAATTGTCTGGTATGCTGGCCAAACAGCTCAAAACTTTTGGGCTGGATTACTTTCCTATACATTTAGTATGAAGTAATGGAGTGCGACAAAGTGTACTATCTCCCCTGTTATTTAATTTATATACTGTTTAGTGTTTAACTTTACAACTTCCATAAGCTGCTGTATGGGTCCTTCTCTCATTAACTGTCTTTTTTGTGCTGATGATATTGTCTTGTTTGGACCCTCAGCCAAAGGTCTCCAGAACCAGGGGTTCAAAACGACGAAACATGATAGAGAAAAACTTAAGTAAAGAAAAAACTCATCATTAACACTCTTTAGAAAACATTATGTCCAGTATGTTGTGAGGCAGCTTAGAGGATGCAGAGAAAAGATAATCCATGTGCAAAAAAAAGTGTATAGCTGTTGTTTTAAAAAAGTAAACAGCTAAGATGTTTTTGCACAGGTCAGATGTAAGTGTGCCAGGTCTGATAGTGTGTTAGACTAGGTTAAGGAAGTATGAACAAATAGAGTGTAGAGACTTGCAACATGTAAGACATTTTGGGAACCATCTAATAACCATTCTATAAATATTATTATTTGGTATTTTAGAATTTAAATCTTCAGATATAATTTAGTTAAAAAACCATTAACACCTAAATATATTCATTCAAAAAGAAATGTATATCTATATTGTAAATTTCTATTCAAGATATTTAATACATGGCTTGCAGATACTTTGAATATATCAGATCTTGATATAATGTCTTGCTGCACACAACAAAATATATTGTAAGTCATAAAATTAACTCAATTTTGTTTTTTATTTTAATTAGTTTAATACACAATGTTATTAAAAATATAATAAATATAATATGTATAAATAAACAATAAATATTATTGATTCTTTCTCTTCCACAATTTTTTTTATTCCGATTCACTCCCAACAAGCTTTTATCATTATTATTTGAAACTTTCTTATCTTGAATAAAATAATAATTAAAAATCTAAATGAAAATTACAAAATAACTAAACTTATTTAATGTATAATTTTTTGTAATCTTCATATATATTAATTGGAATTGCTTAACTTTGATCATTAAATTCATCATTTTGATTATTTAAAAAGCTTGTATGAAAGAAAAACTTTAATAAAAGTAAAAAAAGTATGAGTTCTTACTTAAAAAAATATAACTTAATCCATGAGGCAAATTTAAGGAATGTAACCCATCACTTAAACTTTCTTCATATTTTGGAACAAAGAACAAAGTCAAACAGAGGATTTCTTAATTATTTTTTTCTCCTCACTTTCCTATATACCTTGGATATATCAATTCAGTAAAGACCAGTACCAATTTAATAAGCAAGCTGGTAAGATTAAATGTTAAATACAAATCCTATTGCTCAGTGACTATTTTGTTTGTTGCACTCTGTTTAATAAACTGATTAAAAATTCTTATGCCAGGTTAAATACATTAAGCAATAGTGCAAAACTATTTGCTAAAAGTCTTTCAAATATCCTATTAATGTATTCACATAGTAAACATTATTAAACATGTCATCAGTACCTTACATTATTTTCTTTTGCTGAAAGAAACCTTTTCTTTTTATGAAAAATTGCTTGTTCTAGAGAGATAATATCTCACAGGATTATAATAATGAAGATATCATATTTTCATTATTGTAATCCTGTGATTCTGATCAATCATCTATTTCACTTCTTTTAGACATTTTATAAAGACATTTTAAAACTACGTATTGTTACTAAATCATTAATTTTTTTTTTGTTATTCACCTCCTCAAGGCCGAGTAGGCCACTACAAATGAGGAGGCTACTTAATAGTGGTTATAACCCTCTCTCAATTCTATAACTCCGAAACACGAACGTTGACGAACGAGGCCACTGCCTAGAGAAAATTAAATAGAGAAAGAGCTACTTTGGTTAACAAACCGTTTTTTCAGGTCCATTACATTTTTCCAGGTAAATTATAAAAAGTAGAATCCTCAGTTTGACTTAATTTAAATGTTTTTAATTTAAAGTACTTAAATAAAATGTACTTGTGCAAATTTTCAGTCTAACCACATATAAGGTTGCACATTAATTGATGAAAAAAACATAAAAACCAAGATGACTGCTAAACAAAAAACACCTTATAATAGCTGATTTTGTCGTCGATCTTCAAAATCCATTTAATCACAGTGCTGAAATTCCACAAAAAACCTATATGATGTTGGTGACCATTTAAAGTTTAAAAAAACCTGAGATGGTTGGTTACTGGCATGTCCCATCTTCTCATAATATACTCCAATCGCTAAGACTTTTATTAGAATTACATTATCTTAAATAATTTCTTATTACTTTCAAACTAAAACTAGGCTATAAATTAACATAAATTAACATTCAAATAAAAAACATATGTTAATTTACATCTGCAACCCTCAGAATTAGGAAAAATGAAGTCGGCAATAATTTGCTGACCTCAATCTTTTTGAGGTCGGCATCAGGCCAGCGAAAATTACTTGATACAAAGTCCAATCATAAAACATAGTAACGAGGTCAGCAATTTTTTGCCGACCTCAAACACTTTCAGGTTGGCAGTTAGGTTGGCATTGCCGAATACCGACCCTAAATCCGAGGGTTGCATCTGTCTAGATTTAAAACGTTTTAATTGAGATTACAAAAATTCACAACATGCTAATTTTTTTTTTAAACAATACTTGAGAAATAAATTGATACAATAATAATATATAGTACAATAAAAAAAAAGCTTTACGTTTACTTATATATTCAAAGTAAACTTAAAAGTTATATGAAAAGAGCATACTTTTATATTACAATTAGATGCATACTTTTTTGTTGAAACAAAAGATTTTTCATCTGATTTGAATATAAAAGTGTTAAAATTGAATTTAAATGTAAAAAAATGCTCTTTTCAAGAATGTTAAAATTTAAAAAAGTGTAGAAGACAATAAAATGTAATCATAAAAAAGAAATCATATAGAAATAAAATACAAACATAAAAAAGTTTATATAGAAATAAAACACAAATATAATTAATTTTTAATAAAATTTCTAAATACGCAATATGTAAGCAAATTTAAATAATAACTTCTAAATACACAACTTTAAACTATTTTTAAAATACCCTTTTAATTGCTGCCTTGGGAAAAGAAGCTCTTCTGTACATCTCGTATCGATTAAGCTGTTCTTCACTGAACGCAGATACTAACATGCTGAAATATATCAGATTTGTTTCATATTAATAACATAATTATAAAAAATACTTTTCTTTTAAACAAAATATAAATAGTTATAAATAGTATACAGGTTTTTTTTCTAAAATTTGTTTTTAAATTCTTCTTATTGCTTTTAAATATAGTATTAACATAATATATTAGTAAATACATATATATTAATAATAATATATTTTCTAAAATTTGTAAATGTGTAAAAGTTGATTGCAATAAACCTTAGTGAGCTCAACAAGATATTCAAACATATTTGTGTGTTTAGTGGAGCAACAATGCTAATACAATCCTCTGAATCTTAATCAGAATTTTGGATTGTAAACAATAAAGCCATATTCAGTTTTCAATATTCAGAAACTTCTACTTTATTTCTTGTAGATGCATGCAACCATTATTTAAATTGGACAACTAGAATAGTAAAGAAGACTGTTGAAGAGCAAGATGGTTAACAAAAGTTAAGTAACAATAACTAAGATAAATAGTATGAAAACGGCAAGAACAATAAAAAGAGACTTTAGTAAATATTAGAACAGATTGTATTGCTGGTTTTTAAGTAAATTTAGTAGTACAAGATAATCCAAGAAGAAATAAAGTAGGACTCATAAAAAGTTTTTTCATTTTTTAATATAAGAATAACAACATTGCTATAATTGTAAGCAGCAAACAACCAGAGTCAGAGGACCAGCGTGAAGACTTTAATGAAGTAGCTTTGATATGTCAGGCATAATAGTCCTTGCCTCACTGCTTCCATTTAAAACATGAGAGAATGTTTTTATCATTTTCTGTTATAATAGTTAACAAGTCAGCAGTAGAACACAATGATTAAAATCTGTATTGATTTAAGTGTAGTACGACTAGGGACTTGAATGAGTATTAGACTCAAGATCATATATTAGAAGTTTATTAATTAGAGATTCAAAGAGTTTGCTAATAATAAGAAGACTGATGGGACAAGTGGAGGAGTCAGAGCTTAGTTGAGAATAAGACTTAGTTGAGCACTTGTTAAATAGTTTAAAGAGTTTTGAAAAAGTTCTAGAGAACACTTTTGTAAGACTGAAAAGAATGTTGTACTTCAAGCTGTAGAAGAAATTAAAATGAAAAATAACTTAAGTAATAGATACCAGAAACTAGATGTGATTTAGATGTCTAAAAATGAAATAACTTGTTTCTCAGAGATGACAAGACAACTGCATGTTCACTAGAATCAAGAGTTAAATTAGACAAAAAGTCAACTTTATCAGAAATAACTTTAAAATGAGTGCAGTCTTGAGAAGACGAACAACAATAAAGAAAAAAAAAAAGATTGACTGAAGAGGTGCTACACAAAAACACATTAAAAAAAAATAGACAGTGAATAGAATTTTAATTTTGCAACAAATAGGTGAATTGATACATAAGTATATGTCAAAACCAAACATATAATTATTGGAAATTTTGCAAGTCAAATTATAATATCAAGCTGAATTTAAAAATTGCTTCATAAAGAGCAAAGTAACTCAGGTGAGTTTTGAAGGAAGTAAAATTAAAATTAAACAGATGAAAGGTTACTTTAAAGACCACAAGTATTTGTTAAAAATGGATTAAAACAATTTATTGATAACTATTGTTTTCGTTATGTTTTAAATTTACATATTATGCTTTAAATTATTATAAAACTTGAATCAATTGTAGATAATGCATGGCAGCCTATGCAATAAGTTATACAGTTGCATCAGATTTGCTAATCAACTCAAAGTTGTAACCAAGAGCGTAACAATAACACCTGTGCACAACATGGCACTGTTAATACTCTGAAATTTTACGGCTATCGATGGAACCAATCTCTCTATGTGGGTTGAAGCGATTTGGGTTGAGGTTAGGAGTTAGCGCTGGCCTAAATCCACAAAGTACCTTATGTATATATTAAAGGTGTCCACTATACAAATTAATTTCAAAACGGTAAATGCCATTTTTTTCCATTCTGTTATGGTTAAAACATATTTTCAAATTAAAAGTATGGTTAAAACATACTTTTAATAAATTTTGATAATTTTCAAAATGGATGGACTACATGGATCTCATGGATCCTACATGGATCCCAAACATTTGCATTCTAACTGATGTTAACATCATTTATAATTTGTGTACAGTTTTAAAAATAACCAATTATAGATTTAATTGATTCTATTTGTTTGATTTATTAAAGCAATGTTAACTAGAAGTGAAAAAGTTGTAGAGGTTGTGGCGTTTGCCACATTTTCTGCCTGCAAATGTTGCACCATAGCCATTGCCCTCAACAAGACCAAAGACTTTTAACTATAACTGATTATTGGGTAATTAGACACCCATCTGAAATAAAAACAGGAGTTAAACTTTCTGACTGTCATGAACTGTTTAACAACTCATAAAATTCATTCTGTTTCTATGACACAATAAAGCAATTTATGTTTCTATGACACAATATGCAGTTTTTTGATTTGTGTAACAAATCAAAAAAATGCATATGAAATTACTGACACAGTTGTAACCTTTTGAAACATGACTTGCATAAAGACAATGTGGATTGAATGAAACAATTTACTAGCCCACCTATAGCGCTGAAAAATGATAAACAGATACCACATAAAATCTGATTGGCTTGCTAAAAGAGTCAATTAATAGCCAGAAGAGCAAAGATTTGTTGAATGCAAAATATTTGTTTTTACTGTTTAAGTTAGTTTTTAGTGAAAAGTAGTTGACAAAACTGCAAAAATGGTGTGAAAATAATTTCTAATTATGACACATTCATCACCAATCAAAAGCCATGGTTGTTACAAGGTGTTTAAAAATACAGAAAAAACATCTTGTTTTTTTTTTACTAACAAAAACTAGGGTTTTGGTTAACAAAGACCATTTAGGACCAGATATATTGAAGGTTTGGCTAGGTTTGAAAGCCAAGTGTTTATATTTTTAACTAAAAAATTATTAATTTTTAAGAGTACTAATATTTAGTGTTGTGTTAGTATAACTATTGAAATATTTTTAAACTAGAAAAATTCATTAAAATCTAGTTTAGGATTTTAATGAATTTTTCTAGTTTAAAATTAATTTTAGGACGTATTTGGAACAACTGGGCCCCAAGACAATCTATAATCAAAGCTGCAAGACGTGTAGGAGTAACTTCCACATCATTAAGCGTCAATGACATGCAACAGGACAAGTTTGCACAAGCTGCTTTGTGTATTGATTTTTCAAGAAGTTTTACATCCAGTACAACAACTCCTAGAAGTAATACTATTAAATCTCCTGATAAAAGAAAAAATTCAGCTCAGTATTGGAAAGAAAAGTTTGAGCGTTCTCAAGAGCTTATTCAAGAGCTGAGCGAAAAAAGCATTCAACTTGAAGAAATTCCTGGCTTACTGACAGTACAGAAAGTTAAGCCGAAAGTTTCCAAACTTACTACAAGGGTTACGCAGGTTCACGGATCAATGAAAGGAAAAAATGTGTTGGACTTAGTGAAGGAAATTCAAGATAATAAAAATCAAGAAATAAAAGATAAGGAAGAAAAAAGATGGAACAAAGAAAAACAAAAAGAAGCATTTTTACGGTGTAAAAATGAATGCAGCTGTGGAGAAGGTGTGTGCCATGCCATAAAGCTACAGCAATGCTCTTCTTGCCATAATGTACAAAAATCTGTCTGTGGAAAGTTATCTTGTAAAGTGGATGGAAAAAAACCAATAATGTTTTTAGCTGCTGCAGTAACCAACAACTCACTCAAACGTAAGGTTATTGAGCATGAAAGTGATGAAGATACTAGAAATTAGAAGGATACACCAAGAAAGTGACCTTACAGTGATAAGGAGATAATTCCATTATTCTTAGTCAATTAGTTGATCAACTTATTAAAGAGTAAATAGTTTCAAAGATGTATAAAAACACTTTTAAATTGTCTTAAAGACTAAAGAGCAACATTTCAATTTTTTTTATACAAATAACTAGTAAAAAAGTAATTTTACTTGATTGTTAATAGAAAAATAAATGTTAATAGAAAAAAGCAAAACTCCATTTTAATATTGAGTTTTTGATCCATGTATATATATTTTTTAGTAAGGGACCCCAAAGACCACACAGAAACTCTACTTTGGTTAAGATAAAATATTTTAACAACTGTCTTTTTCATTTATTTTCTTGTTTTTTTTTTGTAGAAGTATGACATAAATCTTTACAAAAAACACTACTTTGAAAACTTAAATGAAAATTTCAAGTATTTATGGACTATAATGTCAAAATGTTATAAAATTGAAAAAAAATTTTTTTATTGTTTTTAGTATAATTTTCAAAAATTTATGCTAATTTGGTTATTTTTAACAGTTTCTTTTAAAAAAACTATCTTGTCAAATAAAAAAATCTATTTTGTTGCTTAATAAGGCTTTATCTATGAGTTACAGGTACTAATGTGAGCGTGTGGCTTTTGGGGTCCATGAGCTTTTGGGGCCCGTCTACCTGTAGATAAAAAAAAATTTTAATTTCAGAATTAAAAAATTAATTTAAAAAAAAATAATCTTAACTGTCTCAATATATATATACACAGCCTTTGACAGAAGTAACCGGCTGTCACACTCTATTCCTGACCACGCCTGTAATATTTAGTCGTGACAGCCTGACCACGGGTTTTTAGATGTTTTGAAAACATTTTAAAAATGCGCAAAAGAAGTTTAACTGGACAATGGAAAGACAATAACAAAAAAAAAATTAATAAAAAATGATAAAAAAATCTTAACATAAATCAACTAAAAATCTACTAAAAAAAAAAGCTCAAAATATTATTAACCATACAAAAAAATTATAATAAATTATGTTAAATGATTATGTTTGGAATCAACAACTTCTTAAGATTGGTCTTTTATAATGTTTTTATAAAATTAAACAACTCTTAAATAAAATAACAACTTATATTTAATGATCACTTAATAAGAAAACAAAGGTTGTTCTATTTGTCAACAAGAGTTACATAATTTTTTCAACATGTTTCTAATAATACAAACACTAATTGAACTATTTAATAATTGAAAAAGTCAATCTTTTTTAAAACCATTTCAAGCTTACAAAATTAACTCAGTCTTTAAAAATATTTTTTTAATAATTTTTTGTGACATGATAAACAAAAGGCAAAAACAATTAAATCATTCAGTTGCAATGTAAATACTAAAATGTTCTTTACTTTTAGCAATGCCTTTTAAATGCTAGTGATAATTCAACAATAGCCAGACCCCTGAATCAGCTGTTTGTAATGATCAGCTGTTTGCAATAAATTTATATTATGCTTAAGTCGATATTATATAATATATAATATAGATTAACAGGCTTCCGTAGGAGTAAATGCGTAAATGGGCAGAATAAAGCCTCTCGATACAAGTAGTCATATTTAATATATGGCTGCATATGTCGCAGGCTGATTTAAGGAGGAAATTTTCCTTGACAAAAATTTTGAATACTTTGAATTCTTTTAAACAATTAGTTAATAAAAATTCTGATTTATCCAAAGGTTCCTTAAAGTAATGATAAAGTTCTTCGATTTGTTTTATTTTGTCCTCCAAGCCCCACTGCTTCGGATTAAACTACCTCATTCTCGGATTAAACTACCTGTTTTTAAATATCAATGTACTTGTATCAACAAAACATTTCCCCAGCACCGATTTGAGTTTGTCTAAAACTATTTTCTTTTCATTGATAGCTTTTTAATGAAATCATCATTGACATCAGTTATTTGAAATTTGACTATAACTAGTCTATGATCTTTTTTCAATTTATGGCAATCGTGTCCATCGAAGCATTATGAAACTACTTCATTTTTTGATTTAATTGTGAATAAAGCGAGGTGGCTTGTAATTGAATCTTCTTGAATAGGGCATTGAATTACTACCTGCAAGTTAAATTTTGTTTCCAAAATAATTGATTCCAATTTGTATGACATTAGCCCTTTGTCTTCAAATATTTTTGATATTGGAGTTATTGATTCCAATATATCAAGGTAGCAACTTACCATACACATAAAATAATAAGAGTTTAACTTTTTTAGTAACTTTTTTAATAACTTTTTTAATAACTTTTTTAGTAACTTTTTTAGTAATCTTTAACTTGCATGCACTTTGGATCTGCAAAAACATTTTTAAAAATAGTTTTAAATGGTTTCCACAATGCCAGAATGCCATCATTCATACACTGCTCGACAACAACACACAAACCTATTACCTAAAATATATAAATATATTACCTATAATATATAAGTTAATAATAATTTGAGCATTTTAATTAGATTCCATGAACTCTATCTTTCCCCCAACTCATATATGTTGCTAGAGTAACTCTTTTACCTGAAGACGCCATTATCATCTTTGTAACTTTTACCTAAAGATGCCATTATTATCTTTGTAACTTGATAGCTTTAATTATTGGATAACTTAAAAACTGATGACTTAAAAACTGAACACACAATTTATACATTAGAAATCAATTAGCCGTCTTTTAATTTTTAATCAGATACTAAATTTATTATTAAAGAGTTATGTAATTGCATATTAAGTAAACAGCAGTGTTTTTCAATTATATCTTATGTTTCTTAATTACGACTTTCATGGCCTGAATTACATTTCTAAATTGAATTAGTTAGAGTTATCTTACATTTCTTAATTATAATTTTTGTGTTCTTAATTACATTTTAAAAACGTGTGGACCTTTTCAAAATTTAGCTTGACTTATCTTTGTGTTGTTACTATAAGAAAATTTTGGAGTGGCATAAATTAAGAGAGAATTTTGTAACAAAAACAGGTCAATCTACAAAATTGCTCACAATTCCGTTCAATGACTCCAGGCTTAAAAACAATAACTTCCAAGTCATTGAATCTTATGAATTTTTTTCTTTTTATTGTATTTATTTCTGTTTATTAATACCCCTTCCTCCCCCTCCCTTCCTCCCCTACCCCCCCTTTCCTTTCCTATCTTCCCTCATATATTATATGTTGACAAAAACTTGATTTGTCTATTGATTGCAAAGAGTTTAACAAGTTTATTAGGCTTAATTTTGTTTGAAATGACCAGTATGTTTTATAATCATTTCTCTTCCTTTATTTACAACTTTCTTCACAACTCTAAATCCAATTGAAAAAGATACAGAGAAAATAGAAACAACACCTAAATTACAAACAATATTTACCACTATTGCACTATGTTGCCTAACTGGAAGTCCCTCGCCTATTGCTGTGAAAACTATTTTCTTTAAAATATTTTTAGGTAAAAAAAAATAAACAAAGGTAGATTATTATTTATATCTGTTATGATATTCTAAGGATTATTACATTCTGACTATGAATTAGCTTTTAGGATCAATTTTATAAACTATTAAACGTTAAATTGAATAAAATAATAAATGCTCCATCACATAAAATATATTGTAGAATGTATAATGTAGAAAATGATAAAAAATGAAATGCAGAAAGTGATGGTAAACAACTTTATTAAATATTAATGTTTTTTGTCAATAATTGTCTCAACCAAATGTTGGTCACTGGTCAATAAAAAAGCAACTCTTAATTATTCATTACAATTAATTTAGTAAAACATGTATAGTTTAGTAATAAGAACTTAATACAATAGTTAGAAACATTAAATTAAAAAAATCAGAATATGATTTTAATTTTTCTCGTTAAATTTATCTACTAATAATATACATTTGACAATGATTTTTATTTCTGTTTTAGTAAAAAAAATTTTTTTTTGGTAAAATTTTAACAAAACAAAAAAAGCAAGTCAGCAAAAACTAAAGGAACAATTAGTTGTTGCTGACTTGCTTTTTTTTTTTCATACATCCTTTTATTCCTTTATTAGTAATAATTAAAGGAATAAAAGGATGGAAATTTTTATCTAAATGTAATAAATGAGAAGGAAGGAGGGGGGGGGGGGAGAAGATTACAAAAAGAGGGGGAGGGGGTAGTCTTAACAAAAAGGTGAGTGGGAGTTTATATTTTCTAATTTTTAAGATCTAAATGGGTATCAAAAATTAGAAAATAATTACCGAAATTTTTTATTTAGATTTGAGATACAGTTTCTTTGTTCAGTACAAATAAAATTTAACATATAGGGGAAAGGGGTCTTAATAAGCTCAGTGTAGGTGGGAAAAATTTTTTAAAATTATTAAACATCAACTGCTGTGTATATTAAACACTTAAGAGTACCACCTTTTTTTTTCTTTGATTTTTCATAATTAATGTTTTTTAAGTAACAAATTTAATTAAATTTACCCATGTTTTTTTTTTCCTGTTTAAAAAAAGACCACCCTCCATCTCTTAGTAATAACTCTAACTAAACTATGTCTTAAGATCATTATTGATAAAAAAAACTTGCTGCAGGAATGTTTTTTCAAAAGAAGTTTTTGAAATAAGGATTCTTAAGTACCAAAACTCATCAAATTTTTTTTTAAAATTTCCATATAGATTAAAAGAAAATTAAAGATTAAAGAAACCTAATGAAACAGGAAAATTTTTTTCAGGGCAACATCTAAAAAAAATAAAATAAACTACATTGGCATTTTTGTAATTAAACTCGCTCCAGTAAAATTACGACAAAGGTCAAAATTACAGGTATTATGCTTATTTTTAAATTTTTTCAAATTGTTTTACTGGATTCCTTGTCTCAAAATATGTAAGTGTACATATTTTCAGGTTTCCATTGCACAAACACAAAGAACAGAAACAATGACCAAAACTATTTTTTTAAATGGGGGATTTTTGTTGGTTCAAAGCAAAGTTTGAATAGTCACATCTTTAAAACTGTTTGGAACTAGATGATAAAATTTTGGGAATGTTATAATATATAATATAACTTATGTAAATATTTAGGTGGTGTAAAAATCAGCAAAATCTGAGACTTAGGGTTGCACGCCCTGCATGTTTTCACATTTCATATGGAATCGCCCTAATGCGATTGATCCAGTTTGCCAAAAAGTTACTGATATTCCAAAAAAAACAACTGACCGTCAATTCCATGTGTTAGCTGGTCGAACTGACCACTCACCTTTGATTTCTTATTTTCTATGCTGATTTAAATAAAAACTGACATTGTTAAACTTTTATATAACCAGGTTGACAGGCATTATATGCTTATTCAATTATTTTGTAAACCTTTAAATTTAAAAAAAAGAAAAGAAAATATGTATAAATTTTTAAAAAAATTTCCTGTTTCATTAGGTTTCTTTAATCTTTAATTTTCTTTTAATCTATATGGAAATTTTAAAAAAAAATTTGATGAGTTTTGGTACTTAAGAATCCTTATTTCAAAAACTTCTTTTGAAAAAACATTCCTGCAGCAAGTTTTTTTTATCAATAATGATCTTAAGACATGAATAACTTAGTAATTTCTATATATGGTTGAAAAGATGTTGAGTCAAACTAATTAATGCAAAAAATATGGAATGAAGATAATCTTTGATGATAGCTAACTTGCTGAAAGATCTTTCACCCTTAGATGTTGAAGCAATTGATGTTGAAGCAATTTTAGAAAAGTTTTAAGACACACTTTTGGAAATAATGAATGCTACCCCTTAGCATAAACTATAAACTTTATTTAGAAGTTTGACAAGCTTTTTGCTGACTAGAATATTTTGTCTTAAGGAGAAAAAAATGCTCAACTTTATCAGAAAATTCTTTATTACATACGTTTTCTGGGTAAAGTTTAGCCAGATTCTCAGCTTTTAAACCTAGTTCATCACCTGCTTGAGACTTCTGTGAAGACCAAAGGAAAGAAATCTTTTCACATTCCTCTTCTATTACTTTAAATCTTGATCTCATTTAACTAGTCAGATTAAAGACTTTATCATCATCAGGGAAGACCTTATTTTTTTGTGTTCTCTTCCCAGCAAACATAATTTCATTAAATTTTAAGTTTTATGCAACTTTTGTTGCCTCTATCAAAATCAGGTCCCAATACAAATAGATTCAATCCAGATCCGTCAAAACGCCATTTAGAATCTTTACTTCAACATCTAGAGTGAGTTGAGTGGATTGAAGCAGAAGTTAACTGCCATCAAACATTTAAACTGCTCACATTGTTAACTGCCATCAAACATTTTAACTAAAAAGCAGTGAAAACAAAAAAATTCAAGAGGATTCATCTATTTAATTAGATAATGCACTTCATTACAACTTTCCCCTAAAGGTCTCACTCTTATGTGTAGTACACGCTATTGATGATTAGCTTGTACTGCACATAAGTTCATTTTGTGAGCAGAGCAAAGAATGAAAATTGCTGGTGGATTATTTTGCCTAATCAAAGTTTGAACTTCATTATAAATACCTGCTAAATTAACGCCATTGTCATAGCCTTGATCACAACAATTTTTTTATGAAGAGCTATTTCTCTTCCAACAATATTAACTTTGTTATATCAGATCTCTTCTTCTTTTTAAGTTATTCTAGCTTAAGGAACCTTTGTTTGACCTCCCACAGCTGATTATTACTGAAATGCAAAAAACAAAAAACGAAAGTAATGTTGCTCCAATTTGTTTTTCTAATTGATGCTCAATGGACTTTAGACTTTTCAAGTGAACCGTAGTAAATAGTTTTGGAGAATATTGTTTAGTTGATGACTTTCAATGCGGTCTGAAAGTTTTCTTCAATTTCCATGTATACCTGCAACCTAAGACAAAAAACTGGATTGAACACTGGATCTGGTTAAATTAGGCAATCCAAAAAGTAGCAAGGGAAACATAAGAGTGATGCCACAGCCTTACTCCAAGAGAGACAATCTTTTCTAACATTTTCTCTGTTTCTTTGTTCCTCTATAAAGATGTAAGTAGGGAGTTTGCGTTATATTATAGTCGTTTGATCGGTGTCTGATATTGATTTTCATAAGTGCAGGAGGTTGGTGATCTGATCTCTATATCATATAACTATAAAGAAATATTGGTAAATAGAATTATTTTAACTATTCTTTCATAACTATTCTTTCATGTCAAAAGATTTTAAAATAATTCAACTACCTGCTTGCATTTGTCTTCATTTTTTGTCAAACGAACGCAATCTAAAAGCCTTCATTTGTTGTTGCTTTTTTTTCTTTCTGAATCATCACTCTTTTTTTCCTAGCAGCTCCAGACAACTGGTTCAATTGTGGAGGTCTTAGATTATTCATGTTAAAACTTATGATGCTGCAAAAAAATGTTAACATTTTAAGTTTTAAAAATAAAAAAAATTTATAATTACTTTAGTGTTATTAATCGCAGAGCAAAAGTCAGTGTTTAGTAAATATCCACTGAAGATAAATTTCTTATCAAAATATAGTTGAAATGTATTTTATTTCTTTGTTTATTTCATTGTCAAAATATAGTTGGAATAAAATGCAGGTGAGTTAAAAACATACACATGCACTAAAGTATCCACAGGGATGCAAAAATAAGTTTAATAACTAGAAGTTAGACTTTCATAAACCGTTAGATTAAAAAAAAAAAATTTAATGTTCTTTACTTTGATATGCAAACTACAGGCCAAGGAAAACGCGTGCATTCAAATAGAAAATAAAAACCTTTTAAAGTAATAATTATCCTATTTTAAATATAAACAAAGTTTAAAAGGAGAAAAAAATTAATACACAAAATTGATTGAGCTTTAAATATGTTATCAGCTAAATTTTTTATCATTACAATAATTTTTTTTTAAGGCATATGCGATGCCCCATAGACTGTGATGCCCAGGGCAAACTACTTCAATTGCCTCTCCCTCTTGGTAACCCTGGCTACCCTATCTAAACCCTTAGTCAATGTAACAACATTCCTTTGCCTTTTCTACTTTTTTTTTCAGTCGATGTATGTACTGAAGCCCCTGGTAGCAGGCTATTTCAGTATGACTTCAGATCGCTAACATAAACACACATAGTATGCTTTTATAGAATGTATACCTTAGTTTTTTCCTTTCAACCTCTTGCTCTTCTGTAATAGTTTCTTCTTCCATTGATTTTTTTTGATTTGAAGATGGTTTTACGGGGTCGGTGTTACGTGAAGATGTTGGAACAACATCAAAAGGTTTTTTAAATATTTCTTCATCATTGGACATTATATAAAACCTTTAATATTAGTAGAAGTAAAAAAAATTTCGGAAACTTAACATACTTTAATATAACATGTAATTTATAATTATATAATTTATATAAAAAAATGTAATTTAATATAAATTGATAAGACTAATTAAAACTAATACAAATAAATTTTTTAAAAATGAAAGAATAAACAAACTTTTACTAAATACTATTATCAACTTATCATTATAAAGTGTGTAGAATAATTAGAACTAAGTACACAATATAAAAGCAATATTTCAAAATAAAACTATTATTTATTTTAACTGTCTTTAAACAATTTGTGCAAGATGTGAATATTTATGAGACAAATCGCACAAGTAAAATGCGGACTTCAAAGTAAAATTACTTGTTTCGTTGTAGTCGGGAAAACAAAATACAAAAAATGTGAAATTAATATTTAAATTAAATGAATAAAAATTGGAGGGAAAAATTTCATACATGTTATGTTTCAAACATGTTTTAATGAATTTTAGTTACTCTTACACACATAGACCAAGCATTTGATCAGCGCTTTTAATAAAAAGTTGAGCGTATTATATAAAAAGATAATCGGTATCGAATCTCAGTTTATCGTCTCACATTGGTGTGACACCTTTCAGTATCGATATTGAGATTACGATATTCTGATATTGAAAGTATTGAAAGTATTTGAACTTATATTTATCTTTATAAACAATTATTAATTTGAAATAGTAAACTTATATAATGACTGAAATTTTTCGGGAGAGTGGAGAAAAGTGAGACATTAAAAAATGTTTCTAAAATAACTTAAATATCTTTTTTATATAATGTATGTACTGCACCAAACAAGTTTTAACCAATAAAGCATCATTTTTGGAGCTGATTTCATCAACTAATATTGACATCAGGTTATAATAAAGTGTATGAATTTTTGATTTTATAGGAACCTTTCCATTTGGGTAAAATGGGACAGACATGGGGTAAAGTAGAAAAAGCGAGTTTTTAACAACATGTTACCAATTTTTAATTAAAAACTGTTAAACTCGTAAATTAAGTATTCTTCATCAAAATATTTAAGTAGTTTTCTCATTTTAAATTTACACAAAAATGATATGGGAGATATAAGAGATCAATTATTTTTTTTGTCCTACTTCACCCCTCAAAAAATTGTTTTTTAAGAGTACTTTTCAAAAATGTGGTTCTTACCACACGCAGGGAGACAAAGTAATGATTGCTAAACAGAGGGGCAAAAATCTCACTGTTTTCATTATATAATATTTATTAGAGCCCTCTCCTAAATGGATTTTTGAGATCTACTTTTCCCGTATTCCACTTCTCCCCACTTTTACCTTTTTAATTGACTCATTTAGTATAATAGAAATCTCAAAGGTTGTGAAGTTATCGTAGGACTATTTATCATTTAATTTATCATTTATTAAACAGTATTGCAATTTTAATTTAATTAGTTATGGTATCGCTTCCGTTGAATATGCATTCAACACTCAACAACTAAACAATCAATAATCAATAAAATCAATAAACTAAAGTAAACTAACTAGTTATCAATTATTATGCCTCTTATTTTGCCATTAAATAAACATTATTAACTAAACCTCTAAAAAGCAATCTTACTTGTGTTTTGTTAATAATAAATTAAAAAGGTCATTTTTCTTTCCTTTTTTTTTCTTATTTTGACTATGCGACCAATCGATATCATACGATTTTTTTTATTATCGCTATTGTGTGGTTACGAATCGATACGATACGAGACCATACTTCTCGGTATCATGTCTAGTTGTAATAAGAGACATGCAGGGCAGGAGTTTGGGAAGAAAAGGGGGTCAAGATATTGTAACAAATATGCATGATGCCAAAAATACTGTATTAAATTAAACTTTATCTATATCTTTTACCCTGTAACTAAGTTCTATGTGTGTTTTTTTTTTAGTTATTTAGGAGCTTCAAAAATTCTTTATGGTCTCATCACAGAGTAACGCAATAAAGTATTTAACCAGAAACTTCTTGCCTTCTTTATTATCAATAATTTATATATTGTTAGAGCCGGCTTCTAACTCCAACAGCTATGCCACAGGTGCTAAAATAGGGAGAACATAGTTTCTCCTTTGCTCTGGGGCAGATGGGATCTATGGCATAAAAATACAAAAAAAATTAATTTGTTACTATTTTATCAGTTATACTACTTGTTATAATGCACTTTTTTCAGCAAGAAAAAAAAGTGAGCATGAAAATTTTGTATGATATATAAATAAATATATATTATATATCATACAAATTTCAATGCAGTGTAGCCCATACCGTAGACTCTAACATAACCATACGGTAGTCTTTGTCGTATGGCTAAATGTGTTGTTTTTTTTTAATTGAAAAATACTTACCAAAGGTACTGATAAAAAGCAATAACAATGCGGTTTGTTCGGAAAAGATATAATTTGAAAAAAATGTACATACAAATTTTGCTGTTTTCTTGCTTCAAATGGTGTTTTTTTTTTTTAACTGTTTGGTAACATTTTAAAATTCAATTCTGTTTTAATTACATTTACATACAACATTTAGTTACCTCAAATGTCAAAAAAATGTTATGAAAGTGGCGCCAACAAAAAAAGCAAAACAGATCCGGAAAACAGCAGAGTTAAATAGCCTTACTTGATCATTAGATAAACTTTTTAAACAAGGCAAAAGTTCATCAATTTCAAATTTATTTTTATATGAAATATGTAACTTAAACGGTATATCCCAACTTGAAAACAATAGTGTTGAAGAAAACATAAAAAAAATCACAACATTGATAACCAGAACGAGAGTGTAGAGGATTAATCAGGATCCAATAGCATAAATACTAAGGAGTTTATATCTGAAAATATTTCAGAAATAAAAATTAATCCACAAACATAAAACAGTACTTTATCAAAATTTAATTGCGTTATATCAAACCCTGAAACTTGGCCCGTTGAAATCGATAATGAACAACGAATATTTTTGGTAGAGCAGTTGCAAAAAAGTATTAAAGATATCCATTACAATCCCGAAACTCCGGGATTAAGCATTTAATCCCAGGATTTTTTTTTAAATTGTTTTTGGTTGAACATTTTCAAATTCAAATTTCTTTAGTTGAGATTTGACTATTTTCCTATTGAAAATTCCCGAATTATTTTTTTTTTCATTCAATTGCAATGAAATTCAAACAATCGAAATTTTTAGAGTTACGTTTATGAATAATTTTATGATTACGTTTATGAATAATTGAATTACATTTATTATAATAATTAAAATTGGATTGCAATAATTTTTTTAAAATTTGTTGGTGCTTAGTTGCATTTATTCAAGTTTCTTACAACTTTTATGTCGATTAGACGTTATTTGTTTGGTGACTATTTTATACTACTAGTTTTAATAAATTTAAAATTGCTGGTTATTTGAACAGTAAATTTTCTTAAATTTTAATGGCTTCTTACATGAAATATAACAAAAAAAGTAATTTTACGGTTAGGAAACATTTTTTGCGAGAAGGAAAAGGGCAGACAGCGATGTGTTTTGTGACTGTACACAGTCTTTTGTGACTGTACACAGTCTTTTGTGACAACACAGTGCCAAAATTGGTTGTAAATTACAGAAAAAAATTAGGAATTATTTAATTACTAAAATATTTGGCAAAAAAAGCACCTGATGTTGGTGTAGGAGAAAAATTTTCTTTATCTTTTGATGAATGGACATCACTACGTAACCGTTGCTACATATTAATTTTAATGCACGAAGTTGTCTGTTCTGGAGCTTAGACTTTATTTGTATAACAGGATCAATGTTTGTAGATAAGTGTATAGAGCTATTAGAACAAAACCTTGCGCAACATGAACTTGATTTGCAAAAAGATATTGTTAGTATTATAATAGACGGAGCAAGTATGATGAAAAACGTTGGGAGAATATTACCTGTAAATCAGCAGTTATGTTTTGCCCGTGGTGTTCAACTGGGCGTTATTGAATTATTATATCAAAAGCAGGATGTATAGAGAGAAAAAAAATCAGCAATTCAATGAAAACGAACAATCAGTTATAGAAGACAATTTTTTAGTGAGTAACTCTTACGAGAATGATAATTTTTCTGACAAAAATGAATTGGTCAATCTCGATGCTAGTCATAATAGACATTGAGGAAATCAATGTGATAATGAAGTAAGTTGTGGTCCAGTGATCAAAATGGTACAAAAATTATTAGTCAACCAGTTTAATTTTTTACAAAGTTCGGCGAGGTACTTTTGGTAATAATTTGTAGAGTTTTTGACTGTGAGCTTTAGGTCAATTGATTAGATAAATCTAATGAAATCAAATAAAACTTGAATACGATCTTACTGCCATGTTGTGCACAACAAACACTCCATTTAATCTAATGTTAATGTATTTATTAGATTAAAGTATATATATATATATATATATATATATATATATATATATATATATATATATATATATATATATATATATATATATATATATAGGGGAAAGGCGCCTATGATGGCATACTTCACTTTGAAGCTTCATTATTCAGTATCCTGAAGACCAATAATAAAAGTTTTGATAATGATATATTCCTTGTTACATCTAGAACAATCATTACCCTGGGAGTTTTCATCAGTTTTATTTTTTTTATAAGTTATTCTTATTGTAAAAAAAAGCACAAGTATGCCATCATAGGCAACCACTGCTCCTATGATGGCATAGGGGAGGATGGGGCTAATTAGGATCAAGGGTAACTTAATGATTTCATTTAACCGTAGAGTCTTCCCTCAGAAAAGTCAGAAATTACTCAAAACCATCTTAATTTACCATTTCATGCTACATACCAGCATTGTAAAATTTTGCGCATGCGCATAGGATATATTGCGTTTTAAGTGTTTTTTGGACCAAAAAAAAGTTTTGGAGCATCGCTTTCTTTTAACTTTACTTAAAAATAAGTTTTTCTTATAAAAAAAAAGGTTTTCCCAACTTGTCAATATTTCAACACCCCAACTCGTCAGTATGCCATCATGGGTAAAAGTTATCATTTTCATTAAAACAAGCTGTGTCTGCTTTGTTCAAAAGATAAAATTAAAGTAACTATTCCACTAAATGCACAAAACTTGAATATAAAATGCATGAAAATTTCATTTCTGCACAGTTAATAGTAAAATCACAATCTTAAATATATGAAGGAAATAAAACTACAACAGCACATCCCAAAATCGATTTTTGTTGATTATAAAAATAATATTTGTGCACAAGGGACGTTTTTTCACTAAAACTAATGTAAAGTCAGTATAGTCATGTAGGTCTGATCATTTTTTTACCAAAACTAATCTTAATGGAAATATGACCGGTATGCCATCATAGGCGCTATGCCATCATAGGCGCCTTTCCCCTATATATATATCGTCGTTGGCCAGGAAATATCTCACTTGTGTAAAAAGCAAAATTTTACAGGAGACTGAAAAAACTATATATTTCAATGAAATGAGGTTTTAAAAGTAAGAGTAAAAAACAAATAACTAACAAATTATAATATAATTTGTTAGTTATTTGTTTTTTACTCTTACTTTCAAAACCTCGTTTCATTGAAATATATAGTTTTTTCAGTCTCCTGTAAACTTTTGCTTTTTACGCAAGTGAGATATTACCTGGCCAACGACGATATATAGGGTAAAGTAGGGAAATTTCGGCAGGGAGATAATTTCGGCACCCCTTCAGAAAACACCTAATAATTTTTATTCATTGGAATATTAAAATTATAGTTAGGTATTGTAGCATGATAGACAATTTTCCTAAAAATATTGGTTAAACTTTTATTTTTACATTACAGGTACGTTAATTTATGATTATTAACTTTTTCTTAACATTTTTACCTTTTTGAAAATGTAGGCTAAATGATTTTTTCTCGGAAATTATATATATGTATATATATATATATATATATATATATATATATATATATATATATATATATATATATATATATATATATATATATAAATTAGTAAAACACACTTACCTAACTTTTATCTTTGACTTGAAGTTTCACCATTGCTGGATCATCAGGAAGAGTCGAAGATAAAAGTTAGATAAGTGTTTTTTACTAATTTATTATTGCTCTGTTCTTTAAGAACATTGAGCACTCTATTTGTAAAATACACTAACATAATTTACATATATATATATATATATATATATATATATATATATATATATATATATATATATATATATATATATATATATATATATATATATATATATATGTATATACATATATATATATATATATATACATATATATATATATATATATATATATATATATATATATATATATATATATATATATATATATATATAACGAGCCTCTGTTGATAATTGTGTTAAAAAGTTCAGTGCAGGTCACCCAACAACACTCTCAGCTTTTCAAGAAAAAGAGCTTGTAGAAGTTCCTCTGACCATGTCATAGAGATTATTTTCTCTGTCTCCAAAAGATCTGAAAAAAATGTTATTCCTGTTTTGTGAAGAAAATGGGATTATTCACTAGTTTAACTGTGCAACTAAGTCTGCAAGAAAATAATGGTTTACGGGTTTTTGAAACGTCATAATAAACTCTCCGTAAGAGTTGCTAAATCAATGTCATGCATCCAGTCATTGATATTAATAGAACAAAAGTTATTTGTTTTTATGATGAACTAGAAAAAATAATGTTTAATGCTAATGGAATGCAGATTAATCCACCATCAAACTTATTCAACGTAGACTAATCTGGATTGTCTATATGCCATAAACCAGGAAAAGTTGTTGCCCTGAAGGGAAAACATTGTGTTGGTGGTTTAACAAGGTCCGAAAGAGGAAAAACAATTACAATAGTTTGTTGCCAATTAGCAAGCGGATTTTTGTTCCTCCAATGTTGATTTATCCTAGGTTGTCCTTTAACTGAATTAGATGTTAGTGAATTATTTGGAATAGCTTTTGAGAAAGCTGCAACTGTTCAAAATTATCAGCCAGGGTTGTCAAATGTGGAATATATCCATTTGATAGAAATGTGTTTACTAAAGAAGACTTTGCTGCAGTTAAGGCTACTGATCACCCGTATGTTGTATCAAAAATTTCAAAACCAAATATTACCTTTGAAATGCACCCTACTCTCGACAATGGGTTAGACTGCTAAAGATTTAGATCATATTGATTTTGTCACAGAATGTGTTATTGCTTCTCAAAAAGGTAAATTATTTTAAAAGATGTATTATTTTTACCATCTTCCACCATTTATTTAAAACACAAATGTAATTTTTTTTAAATCAAGCAAAATAATAACTTATCTGCTGTTTTATTAACCTAAAAAAAAGTTTCTTAAAAAAATAAAAATTTTTTTAAACATTATAACTATTTTTTTATAATTTACATGTTGAATTTTATTCACCTTTTTTAATTAAATATTTTTATTTAGAATCTGCTTCACCAAACTCATCATTTTCATTTCAGAAGCCATTAGAATTAGCCACCTCTGATAAAACCTCACAACCTCATGGTGTTACATTTGGATCGCTAACTGGACTTGACATTAAAAATACAAAACGAACAGGTATAAAAAAGAGGATAAACCATGCTGAAAAAATTCCTGGTTACCATATAAATTTCAGCTAGAGGAATCTTTAACTTTGAAATATAAGAAGAGACTGCCACGTAAAAAGTGCATTAAAAAAAATATATCTTCGCATCAAAAAACGTGTTTAAATAACCTTGATGCTAAAGGTGCAATTAATAAACAACTTTGTGCAATGTGTCAATACAGTTGTGGTGATTCTGTCGATCCTTTTTTTTTTTTTTTTTTTTTTATAATTGATAAACTGTTTTTAAACTTTTTTAAATAAATCTTTTTATCGAGTTTTCTTTGAATTTTGTATTTTATTTTTTTATGTTTAACTATTGAAGTTATGTAAAATATTATTTTATGAACTACTTTTGAGCTTATAAACATGAATTCTTATTTAAACAAAATTTAGACATAATCATCGAAATTAGTAATCATTTCATTTACAATTTTACTTTGGAAGCACATTTTTCTAATAAGGTTTCTGTTTTGAGTGATCATACTTTAATAAAATAGATGGTTCAAAAATTATTAATCTTCGCAATTGCAACGCCCTTAATTAAATGTCAATTAGGTGTAACAAATTCCATTCAAGAGACAATTACTTTATACAATGCAGATTTATATCTGTTTATAATATTTTAATTATATTAATGCGTTTTCAACGAACGTCTTAATTTTCTTAAGTATGTCAAATTTACCGTATCATTGTGCCGAAAATACCATACTAGGTCACTAATTTCGTCTTTTTTGAGTATTTTGTAAAACAAATTTTATATAAAACTTTGTAAGTTTGAAACAATTTTTTAACTATTATTTAATAGATATATCTGCAGGGCATCGATAGGCATGATTTTTTAACGTTATTAAAGCAACAATTGTCTATAAACAACAAAACAGCTTAATACGCCGAAATTACCCTACTTTATCCTATATATATATATATATATATATATATATATATATATATATATATATATATATATATATATAAATGTGGGCATGATCTAGCTCCACCAAGTGGGCATGATTTGTCCACCAAGCGGACAAATCATGCCCACTTGGTGGAGCTAGAAAGTCTAAAATGGCAGGAGACTATAGAGTACTTAAACCGGTCAAAGGTATAAACCTGGTAATAAAAGATGAAGTTATATTAAAGGTACACTAGTTTAAATCTAGCTGTATTATTTAGCGTTATTTACTATTTATTCAGAACACACAAACCAATTAATAATTCACCACAACTTTTTAATTAGTTATGTTTTTCGCCAATAAAAAGGACGGACAATCTTACGGAAAGATTTATTTTAATTCAGCCATCAAAAGTTTGATTTGTGAGTAGATGATTGTTACAACAAATGGTTAAAAAGTGCTGTATTACTAGATGTAGAGGAAACTATAACGCTAAAAATAAAGTACAAGTTTTTGGCTTCCCTCCTGAGGGAAGAAATCGTTGGATAAATTCAATTCCAAGAAGTAATTTTCCAAATAAACTAGATACTGTTGTCTGTGAAAGATATTTTCCAGAAAATTTTAAAAACTATTGTCAATGGGAAAGTTAGAATAATTAAACCTCCTTCAATTTATCAATATTCGAATAACAATTTATCAAAGTTCGACTCCCACCACGTCCCTGGAAGTACCGCGCTCAACTTAGTTTCTCCGCGCAGCGGCCTTGCTCGGAAAGGTTCGTGTTTCGGAGTTAAAGAGTTGAGAGAGGGTTGTACCACGAATAACAACTAAAAAAAAAAAAAGTAGCCTCCTCGACTGTAGTGGCCCCCCTCGGGCCTTGGGGAGGTGAATAATCTGAAAAAAAAAAAAATAATAATATCAATCTAGTGTGATACTAAATCAACCTATAAAACCAAAGTCCACTACTATAGTGTTGTCTTCTATCAGAATTAAAAAGTGTGATGATTTGTTGCAACATTTGAAAAACTATTTGTTTACGTTCTTTTTTTTATGTGAAGATATTGAAGATATTAATATTATAAATTTGTTTGTCCTGTAACAACTTTGTTATAAACGATATTTTGCACATCTAATCGAACTCCTTTAATGCTAACTTTATACCTATGCTTGGTGTTCATATCTCAAGTAATTTTAAATTTGAAAGTTTTTATGCAGGTGTTCGTTGTTTTATTTCTTCACTAATAAAAAATCATATTGCATATCGTGATCGCTGGTCAAGAGTTGAAGAAACAATTCGCTTTCTGAATAACAATGAAATTGATCATCAAAAGTTGATATTACAAGATCTTATTACATCTATGAATGCATCAGAAGTAGGTAAAAAAACTTATAATATTGAAACTTTCATCAGATTGTATTGTTATCTTTCAACATTTCGAAGCTTATGTAATTAGTTACGAAAAGATTTTAAACTACCAAGTGTAAAAACATTGACAAAAATTACATTTATGACAAAGAAAGTTTCAGATACTGACTTAATCAGAACCATATTTTAAAATTTAGAGGAGAATCATAGAAATTGTATATTTTTGGTGGATGAAGTTTATGTAAAGTCTCTTCTTCTTTATCATGGTGGTTATCTTTTTGGAAAAGCGGAAAATAATCCAGAGTTGTTAGCAAATAGTGTTTTGGGTATTATAGTTAAATGTTTAAGAGCTTGACCATCTTTTTTATGCAAAATGATACCTGTCTGTCATTTGGATGCTTCTTTTTTGTTTGAGCAAGTATACTATTTTATTAACTCAATTAAGTCTGTAATGGAAAAGTTATATCAGTTATTTGTGATAGCAATCGAATAAATCAAGCTTTTTTTAGAATATTTGAGAGAGTTGAAAAAAAGCCATGGTTAACAAATGTAGAATTTTTCTACTTTTTGATTATGTTCATCTAATTAAATGATACTGCATTTTCATTTCACGGTCCATAGTTTTTGTATAGTCTTCATATAGAGGACTATACCAAAATTATGGAACGTGGTGGATTGAATATACCTCTCGATTGTTGTGTGCAATGGGTATTTTTTTGTTTCATTATTTTTGAAATTGAGAAAAATAAAATGTTCAGGAAGTCATTGTGTAACAATTTTATGATAATATCTGATATATATATATATATATATATATATATATATATATATATATATATATATATATATATATATATATATATATATATATATATATATATATATATATATATATATATATATATAACTTTAATAAGTTAAAGAAACAGGATACTATATCAAACATATTTTTTTTAAATTATTATTTGTTTTTTTCCCTTAGTCTAATAAGGAACCTGCATTGAAGGTTTTAAAGTTATCTGTATAATCTTGAAAAAGTATTATATACATTTTTTATAACACTGTTGATGTATATTTTGATGTTTTATATCTTTTTTTCCTTTGCATTATTTTAAAGTTTGTTTATTCTTTTGTAATTTATATTTTAAAGTGATCAAAGATCACTTTATATTTTAATTTTATATTTATATTTTTATTAATCTTTATATTTTAAAGTGATATATTTTAAAGTGATTTTAAAGTGGCTTCCAATTTAAACGGTCGCTCCCATTTTTGGTAAAAGTAAAATTTGAAATTAGTTGACAACAGGTCATCTAACTGTATCGTTCAGTTTCGTAGTGCAGTCGTGAGTCCTAACCGTTTTACAAATTATTAAGCGTTTTTTGGTATAATAAATTAATGGTTAAAATTTATCAGCTTGCAAATGCGCAGTTTTAAAGATATAACTGTTATAAATTTAAAATTTTTAATCTTATTGTGTGTTTCGAATCCTTTACGCCATTTTAATTTCAAGTTGATATAATGTTTGTGTAATTTACAGAAGACAATAAATAAAGACAAAAACTCTGAAATTTCATAAAAATTATATTTCATAAAATACACATCAACAATGTTTTTGAATTCCATAAGCAAAATGTCCGCAAAGTGCTAAACTTTGTACACTCTGATTAATTTAAGGGGGGTGTCTACAATGCGGCGCGGCTTGACTCACTAATGTTAACGTACTATAAGCCAACCGCCGGCGCCTTGTTACAGTTATGTATAATTAACACAATGACGTCACTAAGTAGTAATAGTCATTATTTAATTTGTTTTTGTTACATAGTATACAAAAAAATGCGTAATAAAAAAATCTAATTAACAGTTATATTAATTAAATTTTATTATTAATTCATAGTAGCCTATACTACTATGAATTGCTTTTGTATATTTTCTAGATGTTTCTTCAACATTTTGTCCATTTCCAGAAGGTGGTATCATTCCAGGCTGCTTCGGGAATCTGTGGATAGCATGACTTATGAAACCACAATTTACATTGCTCCCATTCAATCATTGGATTTTTTGAAGGTCTTCTGCATGTAGAAAAAAGTTCAACTTGCTGCAGTGGAACATCTTTGCCTGGATGACTTGCTCGGGATGCTGACGGGAATGCAGTAAGTGCTTCATTATCACAACATTCCTTCGCGTGTTTTCTCATTTCAGAGTGTAAAGATGTAGTTTCACAAGGACTGATGCCAAGAACCAATGGCGTAACATTTGCCAATACAAACAGCCCACAATCATACCCTCCTATTTGCAGTGGAGTGTTTCTCCACATAAACTTGACATTTTTGTGTGGAGCACGTAAAATACCACATACTCCATCAACCTCTCTACCAAGTATTGGTTTTGCTCCTATGTTATTATATACATTTACAACTAAAGTATCCAAATTAAATTTCACTCGTCCGATAGTGGAAATCACTATCAATTGATTCTGATATACATTAAAGATTTGTAAAGTTTCCTCACCATCGATTTCGATCCACGCAGGATTGCAGCTATGAATGACATCTTGTAAGCCAGGTGTGTGTGGAAATAAATTTTTGTACGACAGCGGAAATCGTTGAACATTTTTTCATCCAACCAGGTTGTCTCCTTTGTGGTCGCTTTATTATTGTCGGTTGATGACGTTTTCGAAATTTTGTCTAGCTGATCTAGCTTGTGAACTTTAAAATATTTTTAAAATATTTTTCAGAATCTTCATGTTTTTCATCATCAATATCGACGTAAGACTGGATTATCATCATCACAACCCTTCTTGGCATCTGGCGCTCTGTTGACTTCGGAATCTCCATAACGTAACTTCTTAAGGCCTGCCTTCGGTCATTGCTGATGTTTACTTTTACGTAACTTAGTGAGATTGATGACTCGTTTTCAGTTCTTGCTCTTAAGACCTATGGACACCTGAACTGATGGTATATGATAACATGTTCCATGAGGGCAATATGAGTACGCCGGTTTGTTGCCTAGTTTCACCATATGAACAGTATCACCGGAGCCACGAACAAGAAAACATTTCATCTGGGCATCGAATTTGATATTTCCGTTGGATAGAGTTTCTTCAGCCCTTGCATCTGTAGTAGCTAGGATGTCTTCACTGCAATCAATATCATCTGACAAGGCATGACGAAACGATTCAATGCGCTTCTTGACTACATCAATGATGTCATCCGGCAGTATCGTCTTTCGAATCGAACAACGTCTTCCGATAAAGTCATGTAGCTACATTCATCTGAAATATATAAAGAGTACACGGGAAAAAACGGAGGAGTCACATTTAAAAAGTTTTGAGAAAGTATATATTAATCATTTATACAGTGGTTTTCATAAATTTAGACGCAATCATTTTTTTTACATATATGTAAGAAGAAAAAAAATTATAAAAGTGCTACCGCTATGTTTGATATATAATTTAATAGAGAAAGTGAAACTATATTGTAGAGTACCTGAATTTTTTTACAGGATGTTTATTACTCATTCTATACCAATTAACAAAAAAAGTTAATTGATAAGCTTGTTTTTATTTTACTCATAAATTCAGACGCACAATCAAAAAAGTCTTATATCTTGTTAATTAATAGTTAATTAGTAGTTTTTTTTCCATATTTCTCACTAGTTAATCATTATTTAAAAAATAAACAAAAGTTAAGTTAGTTTTGCACTAAAAATACGCGGAAAATGGGGAGAAGACGTCTCACTCAAGATCAAAGGTGGAAAATTATTGCTCACATCAAAGAAAGAATCAAAAGTAATAGAGAAATCGCCAGGTTAATTGGAGTTTCTGAGAAATGCGTTCGAACAGCGAAGCAAAACTTTCTTCACACTGGTAGTGCCAGCGAGAAAACGAGGCCAGGTAGACCCTTGTCAAACACCAGAAAGGACGATAGTGCCCTTTTTAGAGCTGTCAGAGCTAATCCAAGAATTAGTTACAAAGAATAAAACATACACCGGAAGAATCAACTCCAGAATATATGTAGAAGTACTAGAAAACAACCTAATTCCATCAATTGACATGCTTATGCTTAATGATAAACCATGGAAACTTCAACAAGATGGCGCTACTGCATAATATACAAAGGAATGATTCAACGATAATAATATCAAGACAATACCGTGGCCTCCATACTCACCTGATTTGAACCCGATTGAAAATATTTGGGCTTGGATTGACCGTGAATTAGCAAATTTTCAAATTTCCACACTCGGCCAGCTGAAGGACGTCCTTAAGAAGTCCTAGTATAGGGTCCTAGAAGCGATATGCAAAAATCTTGTTAAGTCTATGTCTAGAAGAGTTCTTAGTTGTATTAAAGCAAAAGGCGGATACATAAAATATTGATTGGTTCATAAATTATGCCTCCTAATGTATTGTGCGTCTAAATTTATGAATAATTTTTTTTGTCTTATTTTTTTAATACCATGTAGTTGAACCCAATTATCACTTAGTATTTTTTTTTCGTAAATTTTCTTTAAATTTTGTATTCTGTATGTATTTATCTAACAAACAGAGAAAAAACCGAAATCTTTTTTCGTTATTGTTTTATCGTTAAAAAACTAAAAATTTCTATTCTCAAATATGAGCGTGTCTAAATTTATGAAAACCACTGTAAAAGTCTTTGTATAAAATTAGGAAAAATTTTTTTTTAATAAAAGTTACAAATATCTTATTAAAAATGTAAGCTTCAGATAATCTAATCAAGAAATAATTTTTTCTAATTTACTTCTATGCTTTATATGAAAACTTTTATAAATGATTAATATATACTTTCTCAAAACTTTTCAAATGTGACCCTGTCGTTTTTCCCGTGTACTCTTCATATGTTAAAGTTACATCAAAATTATTAAAATTTGTACCGCTTAACATCGTTTTTAATTATAAAATGTAGATATAATATAAAGATATATTTTAAAATCTATGATTACCAAGCAGCGTATATGATCCAGTGTTGCACAATCCCCGCTTCTACTCGTTCAAATAATATCCCTGTAGACAATAGAAAGACAAGACACACATATCCAAAGCTGCTTCTTTCCAATTTTGCAGTCTATGAAGGACAGTGTTGAATCCCTCGGACATACTTTGAGTAACTCCAGAATGTGAATTGTAAACTCTCTACTTTTCTAGCACCCATCTTACCATCATCGCATTACCATGTGGATGAATTTCTGTCATAAAATATTCAAAGAAAGCACCGCTCCATTTCTTTTATTTCTCACTCAATAGGACTTTATCATCTTCTTCTGATCTGCATTGTAATGAATCTCTAACATACTGAATATACACAGCAACATCCCCACTGGTACCGGCATGACTTCTTATTCAATGTTTGATGTCAGTAAATATGTGATTCCGACAATGAAGATGTGTAATCGTGACAAAGGTTGACTTAAATACCTCAAACGATTTCTCTCAGTCTGTAACCAGCGTAACATTACAGCGAGACAGTGACGGTACCTTGTCAGCAAGTATAAAAACTAATTTTTGATGTGTTGTCTGAATTTTACGTATATATATTAGAAATATGGCTGGGATAACCGGTGAGTGTTGGAAATATATGCCACGAAATAGGAGTACTGATACATAAAAATCTCCAAAGTGGAATGTAATGTCATAAGACAACAGTTGAGTATTTACTGATGTGGAAATCTGAAGAAGTCGATCCACCTCATCTAACATTTTTTTCCTACTGCACACCACTACAAGGTCTGGATATGTTTCTATACTCCAAATAAAATTCGGTAGATCGTTTGCCAAGTCGTGAAGATTACCGAGTGTGTCGTTGGATAATTTACGACTTGCGCTCACTATATATTTGACATTCTGGACTTGCTTGTTATTACGTGGTAGTTTGTCAGAGGTGTTCCTTAGTATAAATAAATGTACTTAAAGATAAAATTGTAAAAGTAGAAGGTTAGTGACAAATTTTTATTTGATGAATGGATAGAAATAAATTCTAAGATATTTTGTGCATTACATCAAGTAAATCCGATAGGCCATTAATGAGATATTTTAATTTTCAGAACTTAAAATTGAAAATTTATTACTAATCTTCTACTTTAATATTATTTTATAACTACAGAAGTATATTGATTACAATGCAATGTGAATATTAAATATTTTAAAATAACAAATAAAAAAATAAAAATCATTGCTTATCGGTAGCCACCTCCTCTTGATAAATCTCAATTGGATTTCTCCTTATTGCTGCCTTTTCTGAAAAGCGTGTTAAAACAGATGGAGCAGTATGTTGAAACGGCTGAGATTATTGAGTATCGCGAATCTTCTTCCATTTGGATCATCAACTACACAACAATGATCACCAATATATTGAACAACAATGTGTTGAGGATCATCCAGCCTCACAAACGAGACCCGTTTGAAACAGACATTTTCTCCATCAGCGGTCCATGTTTTAATTTTTCTTTTATACACAAGTGGTTCTTTTTTAGGAAGTTTATCGGTACCATTATTGATCCAGCGGTATCTATTTGCAACTCAGTCATCCTTATGATCTTCATCCAAGTAATTGTACACTACTACTTATTTTTGACTTATTAATTTTTCTAAAATCTGAAGTGCGACTTGTACTCTTATTTCTGGTTCTAATATGGTATAAACTATAGCCATGATTATGATATTACTAATCCAAACTATATTGTGTCTAACTATATTGTTAAACTGAAATAAATTGTAAAACATACTAATACACCTAGGTTTTTTAATTATACATAATAACAATAATCTAGATTAACATGTATAATTAGTTTTCTTTGAACTCAAAATACGTTATTAATTGGCAGTTTAAGTTGAACGAAAAAGCAGTCAAGCTTGACCACTCACGCATGCAGTTGTTATACTATTATGGTAATCAAAATATCACTGCTTCCTTACTATTACAGAATTGCTAATAATGAATGTGGATAAGATATATGTATGTATATATATATATATATATATATATATATATATATATATATATATATATATATATATATATATATATATATATATATATATATATATATATATACATATATTTATATATATATATATATATATATATATATATATATATATATATATATATATATAATATATATGTATATGTATATGTATATGTATATATATATATATATATATATATATATATATATATATATATGTATATATATATATATATATATATATATATATATATATATATATATACATATATATATATATATATATATATATATATATATATATATATATATATATATATATATATATATATATATATATATATATATATATATATATATATATATATATATATGTATATATATATATATGAGCAATTTCACGACCGTCACAGCGTGACACCCGTCATTTTTTTTGTCTTAAGCCTTTAATATTTTAATATTAAACTTATGAAACTTTGCAGCATCTTTGCATGTTGTACACATATTATTATAACAAATAGATATAAGAAGAATTTTTTTTGCTTTTTAGTTAGCTCATAACAGGTGCTACAAAAAACGAGAAGAAAAATTTGGGTGGATATATTGGCCTCTCATTCATGCAAGAAAATATAAAACGTCACAGCGTGACCAATATTTTCTCATTGTTTTTTAGTTTTTAGATTAACACCGTGATTCAGCTAATATAGATGAACTGAATTATTAACTTGGCATTAAACAAAAAGTTTAGACATTACTCTTACAAGTTTTATAGCTAAATTACATTTTTTAAATTAAATTTTAAACAGGCGCACCGTTAATTAACTAGTGGTAAACGTCACAGCGTGACCAGACACATTTGGGTAGTTATAAACCAGATAAATGGACTGTTTTTAATAAATTTAAAACTTAGTAGAGAAGTATTAGACAGATATATAATTACATCTTCATAAAAATAGTTCTTATATAATATTCTTCAGAACACGCCCATACTATATCAGTGTCTAACCGCGTCCATATTATATTGCTGTCATATAAACAACGTTTTTTAGTGATTTTATCTGTAGACATAAGTTGTTTGACTAAATACTTGGCACTTGAATAGGATGGCATTTATATTTTCCCATTATTGTTGTTAATTAGGTTCGCTGCAAATATTCCTGGTTTTGCTGGTGTTTATGTAAATAACTCATCAATTTTAAATTTTTAAATTGTATTTGTAATATCTTCCATAGAAACAAAATAGACATTGAAATTAGTCTCATTTTTAACAGCTTCATGAAAAGTTATGGCATCAGTTATTATATGTTTTCTCTGGATTATTTTTTGCGTTGCTATTCTTTAACGGTCCCACCATTAGCATGTACCGATCCTTTCCCATGTGAAGCAGCAAAAAAATTCCAGAATAATTTTAAATCATGCTGCTCTTCCAACCAGGGTATTGCTGATGCAATAAAACGTTATATAAATTGATTACTTGGCTCGTCTGTTTAAATCTGTAGTATTTTAACACTTGATTCAATATGGTTAGATAATAAATTATGAACAAATACAAGAATAAATTTTTTTGAATGGGTTAAATCATCTAAAGCTATGACAGATGACGAGATTAAATTTTGGTACTAAAATACAGCAGTAAACACAGTAACTTGCTTCTTGTACCAATGTGCTGACTGCACTTCATCTTGCCACAAAGTTGAAAAATTTTCAGCAAAATTCACTTGAAGGACGGCTGTGTCTGGTTTACTTTGAGGTTGGATCTTATGATCACGATGTCTTTGATTGTTTCTGTTTAATAAAATAATGCCAAAGAAATGAAGCTAAAGATTTTGAAAAGGTGCTGTAAAGATCATCAACTATTCCCTTTTTTTAAATCTTTTTGATATATTCTTTTCCATTACCATCTGCAACTTTATCCCATTGGTACCATGTAATGCATTTATTCTTGTCAATTTCATTCAAAACATATAGATTATGAAACTTTGCAGCATCTTTGCATGTTGTATACATATTATTATAACAAATGTCTTTTTCACTATCACATACAATGCTAAGAGGAAATTCATGTGAATACAATAGAAAATTTGAATCAAACTTGTGCAGGGCTTCAAGGATAAGAATTATATTTTGATGTCGTTGACAACAACAAACATTTCTTGACATTGAACTAGACAAAAGCACATGTGATGGGCGTAAACTTGCAAACTTTGATTTTCCAACTGATTCTTCAGGATAATCACATTTAAAAACAGCATAAGCTTCAATAACATTCACATACAAATGATGTTTTTGCAGTTTTTTCTTGTTCTTTAATCTCACCACAATGGTGTCTCTTTTACCGGGTGTTTGACGGGATATATCATCACGCTGGTAAAAATCAAGAACCAATTTTACAGTTAAAGCATCTAATGCATTTTCACTAAGTATTTTTTCTGGACTAGGGGTTTCATTCATTTTTATTAAAAGATTTTGTACAACTTTTGCCGTCTTTCTGGGTGATTTTGGTAGTGCTGATTCGGCTCTCTTAACTGCTTTTCCAAGAGTGCTTGAAGATTTGTAAGAGGGTGATGTAACAGCTACAGATTTTGATTCTGCTATTTTTTGTCTGCTCTTTCTCTTTCAATATCTTTCTTTTTCTCGTTGAGGCTCCAATTTAGCAAGTCGTCTTTCTTTTCTCTTTTTTGAATCTTTTTCTTTAAATACTTTTTCGTCAAATTTTTCTAACTGCCTTTCACGATATTTCCTTTGACGTTAAGCATGAGTAAGAGACATATTAAACCCTTGAAAAATTAAAAAAAAAGCAACACAATAGCTATGGAGATGGACGTATTACATCCAAGGCTCAATAGAGTTACAACTATCCTTTACAGAGAGGCTCTATGTATCCCAAAACAGAGCCTCAAGGATAACTGAGCAAATGTTGCCTATCCAAAACATACCTATATTTCGTAGTTTTTGTAGAAAACCCAAAGAAAGTTAACTGCACAATAATCTGCCCGATTAAAGTTGATAAAAACAAAACTGTGGTTTCAGTTAAGCAGTTTTGAATATTGTTTTAAATTTTGTTAAAATATTGTCACACCGTGACGTCACGGCGTGACATAAAAAGATTCTAAAAATAACTTGAGCAAATTATTTTTTTAAACATGGTAGTATTTATTTAGATGTACTAGATAGAGCTCTCATTGCGCTGGAATTTTGAAATCGTAAATTTTATTGGTTGTCTTAGAAATAAAACTATTGGTACCCTAATTGTCACAGCGTGACAATAGTTGTAATAACATTTGATTAAAATAAATGGTTTTCTAAATTCGTCTGGCAATAAGTATGTTTTTATCATAATTAGCAATGATTAGTGCAGATAAAAACCTGATTGCAATGAGCAAGACATTTTTTGAACTTTTTATAGGTTCAATTGAACTTCGGCGATTAAAAACGATTTAAATTATCGCAAAAACGCCTATTTTTACCTTCTGTTTCAGCCCATATAATTTTTTATGATAGGGGCATACTATAACAAACTATATATTTTATGAAAGAGGAAAAGTAGAGCTTTTAACTGATTTATAGTATTATGTATATTGGCTTCGTTTAATTTTTTCATTTTTTGTGAGACGGTCGTGGAATTGCTCATATATATATATATGTATGTATACAGTGGCGGCATTAGGGTAGGGCCTGGTTGGGCGATGGCCCAGGGCGCCAAATATAAAGGGGCGAAACTAATTGGTTATTTTACCCTTTGCCTTTTTTTTAAATGGGGTTAAATTGAGCTAGGGGCGCCGTAGAAATCTCGCCCAGGGCGCTGGTAGTGCTAAAACCGGCACTGTATGTATATATATATATATATATATATATATATATATATATATATATATATATATATATATATATATATATATATATATATATATATACATACATGTGTGTGTGTGTGTGTGTGTGTGTGTGTGTATGTGTGTGTGTGTGTGTGTGTGTGTGTGTGTGTGTGTGTGTGTGTGTGTGTGTGTGTGTGTGTGTGTGTGTGTGTGTGTGTGTGTATAATGTATCAGCATGTTAAATTTTATTACAACGCAAAAATTCTAAATTTTATTACAAATCAAAAATTCGAAAAAAAACGAATGTCATAATGAATATTGATAGAGTAATTCGATACTAATCTAACTATTTAATCTTTAAAGATTTTATATGCATAAGTTAATGTTTATAAGTTAAAATGTTCTTTAGTTAAAATGTGATCTTTGTGACCTCCGTATTTTGCGCCATTTTCACTTCCGCAATACAACAACGACAAATTTTAAATTAACTCATGAATTTGGTAGGTTAGACAAATATTTCTATTAAAATTTGGGTAGCGCCAGAATTGAAGCCAGTTATTAGTAGGCCAGCTTTAGTTAAGCCGCGCCGCCTATTAGTAGCCGGCGAGGTCGCACCGCGTCGCCTATCAGCCCTTACCTAATTTAAGTGGGATCACTGGCGTATTGAATTAGTTTAAATAATAAAAGAACGAATGCAAATCCGTGCATAAAAACATTAAAGTTGAAAGTAGAATGGAAAGTGGTTAGCGATCTTTAGCATGCTCAAAAAGGAGGTGCCATAGATTTTCAATTTTGCAGACTAAAAATTTATTGATATCAAGTATGACGCAAAGGTCGTCTTAACACCATCCGAAAAATTTTCACTATGCAATTGAAATCAAAAATTTCGTACGAAGCTTGTTCTTTGGATATTTACCAATATTTGTTTATTGATATTTATATTGTATTTATTAAAAAAATTTAAAAGTTCATTAAAATGAATGAGAATAATTTGGGAGATTGTTTCTTCATTAGATCCCGGAGATTTTGTTGGTAAGATTTTATATTTAATATAAATGTATTAAAACAAATATATTAATAATATTAATATAATATGGCATCAATTTATTTATATCAATAATATACATTAATCAATATCATTAAGTGTATTTAAGCCTAATTTGCACTGAAATAAAGTTAAACTAAAAAAAAAAAAACAATTAGTTAAATTGTTTTAAACTTGAAACTTTGGTTGAAGTTACTTTCTTTTTGCATTTGATTTATGACATGAACGAATGAATTTTTTATTTATATTTTACATATGGCAAATATTAAGTAAAAAATTGAGTAATTATGAAGTTAATTTTTTGGTATAATAAACAAGTTTTAATTTTTTCTATTTTGAAATATAGTTATTATTCAAAAAATTTTATTTCATCATTTTCATTTATTCACTATGTGCAGAACCAGGATCAACAACAGTACCTTTAGATTCCCTTGAAGAAACTCTTGAAGAACGACATTCTCAATGGGTATAGAAATGTTTGTTTAAGACTAAAAAAACATCAAATAATGCACACAGTGCATTATGTTTCTGCATTCTGAGAAGGAATGGAAAAGGAATTGAAAGGTTTGCAAATTTAAAACATTTTTACAATCTAACAAAGTAGATAGAAGTATATGTATACTTTTGCGTAAAATAATAGATCTATGTGTAGATGTAATGTTAGTTATTTGTGTTTTCATTTCAAATGCATTGATTTTATTTAAAATTATATTTTTTTAAAGGAATACAAATTCGTTAATTTTCGAGCATTATTTGTTATTTTTGTGTATATAAAATTAAGATAAAAATTAAACAAAGAAAAAAATAAAAATTTTGACTGTCCAAAAAAAAACAATTAACCGTCGATTGTGTTAGCTGTTTAAATTGACTGCTCGCCTTCAATTTCTTATTTTCCATGATGCTGTTGAATACTCCAGAAGTCACAAGAACCTAATTTTTGAGATTTCATGGCCTGAGAATAGCGGGCTTCTGCGTCAGACAAAACTTTTTTACAATGGTTTCTAGCAGTAATAAACAGATGTCTATTTTCTGGAGAAATGTTTTGCTGATAGATATGGAAGTAATGTAAAGTAAAAAGGTAGAAAAGTAAACCGTAAATATCAATATTAATCTTTTCTATAACTTTTATATTTTATATTATATTTCTAAAGTCTATTTTGTTAAGTTAAACAATTTTAATGTAAATTGATGATTGGTTGCCTTTACATTACTAATTTTATACTCACTGTTCCAAAACTTTAAAGGATCGCTATTACTGATATTCTCTGCACACCTGTCAGCTTTAATTTGCTCAGTATGATTTTCAAGGTGCCTAAAAGCAAGTTTAAATACTCCCTGAGTTTTTTTTATTCTTTCAAAGATAATTCCATGTTTAGGTTTTCCATCAATTACCCATTGCTTGAATGCATCCCTGGCTAACTCTTGTTTATCTGCAACATAGTCATTCCATCCAGGAACATTAAATTCCAAATTTACTTTTAAACACTTATGAGGTATCATGTCAGCCGCAGCAGATATATACATACATTTTATAATGTTATTGTAAAAAAGATCACTTTCAGAAGCGATTCATGCATGAAATACAGATATAATGCAAAAGTTGATTATCTTTTTGTGTAGCTAGTTTAATTGATTACTTTTTAAATCAGATTACAAGTCAGAAAAAATGCTATTTTAATAATGAATAAAAAATTAGGGCAAATTAGTTAATATATAGCAAATTAGTTTCTATAAAGAAAACAAAAATAATTAATTATACTCAATAATTAATAATAAACAATAATCTCCTCTCCTTTCTAGCACCTCTTTAATAAGCTTTTCAGATCTATCATCTAATGTAGGTATTGATTTTTATTATATAAAGTTTGTTATGTTTACAAAAAATAAAACTATAAATACAAATTCTTACATTCTATTTACTGTCAGAAAGTGTGTTGTTGCGAAACAAGAAAAAAATCTGTTGCAGTTACCTATACATTCAAGTCATGAATGTGACTTGTGCACCATAGTAGATGTGGTAGTAGAGTAGTAATAGAATACTTGGTTTGAGATTCAAAATGTACCAAATCTTCAAAGCCACCCTACGCCTCCAAAAGTACCACACTCAACTTGTTTATCTGCACATCTATTTTGTTAAACAATTTTTATGAGTCAGAATTTAGGGCTGAGATAAAAAGGTTTATAGGTTTTTGTGTGCTGACATACATTGAATACATAAGCTTTAGGTGTTTCCAAATAACTTTCAAGGTCCGCAGTTTAAACAATTTTTACAACGTACTTTTGGTGCATGCTAAAAATCGATAACCATGGAGAGTGTTGCGGAAAATTCTCTTAATATTGTTCAACATCAACATCAAAGTTTCATTATCATCAACATCTAATACACAGTTACACTTGCAAGAAGCACTCATTATCCATCTAAAATGTAATCAAAAATTTAGTGAAAAAGAATGAATTAATCTGACGCCAAAAATAAAAGAGATTTGGTTCTTAAACAACACTTAACACCAGACCTAGAAAGTTCTGTTAAGAAGCGAAAGTTAAAATTCCTCTTGTAACAGTAATAATTATAAAAAGAAACCACACATGTTATCAGAAATATGTTTAATTTGTAAAATAGCAGAGAAATACTTGAACAAAATTTAATAAAGTAATTGAAGTAAATATATATATATATATATATATATATATATATATATATATATATATATATATATATATATATATATATATATATATATATATATATATATATATATATATAGATATATATATTTATACTTTAAGTACTTTATCACTAGTCTGGTGCAACTGCATATAAACTTGGTATTAAGCATGCTTTATAGAACATGGACATTACATTTGGTGTGTAACACATTTAGAAATCTTGTTAAATTGTACATATGCAACTTCAAGTTAAATATTTCAAGAGTTTATACATACAAAATACATTTTATAATAACAAAAATATTCATAGCATGACAACTGATTTTGTTCTTTTTTTATTTTTGATAATTTTATTGTATTTTTTTATTACTCTTTTTTCATTAAAACGTTTGAACATTAAAACGTTTCACTTAGTTTGGTTTTTTTAAATCTTTTTTTTTTTTCAAGTATTACAGTACAAAAAATGCCACAATCATTTGCCATAATCCACTTTCATTTGGTTAACTTGTTTGACTTCAATATTTTTTCTTGCTTTTAATGCCAGTGTTTATATGTAACTGTACAAAAAATTACTGTTCCGTAAACAAACATAAATTTCATTCTTTTGTTAAATTTTCAAATAATATTTTATATATAAGTTAATGTAGCCTGCCAAAATTTTTCTAAATTTTTAAAAAGTGTTTAATAGTTTAAGACGATGTTTTATTAGAGTTATGTAATAAAAAAATATATTAGTCTCCTCAAGACTATGGTTGAAAGAAAACATGAAAACAAAATCTCCTCAGAGCTCATATATTGACATGGAACATGTAAGCTAGTTTTGCAATTAGTACAAATTTTCTTTATTTAAAAACTCTAATGTTCAACTCTTTATAATTAACATATAAATCAACTTATAAATAGAAATCTTCACCAGTAGTCTGGAAAAACTGCATATAATCTTTATATGCAAAAGTACTTCACAAGTAGTCTCATACAACTATATAAACTTTGTATTTGAGTATGCTTCAAGGCCAAGAACGTATTTTACGAGAAATACATTTATAGAACTTTTTGAATTTAGTTCAATGCATAATTTTTTTTCCATTTCTTTAAATTAACAACAGATAAAACCTGCATCACCAAGATAAGCTTTATTGAAATATTAAGATTTTTATTAGTGAAAATTCTCTTGTATAAATAGATTTTGATACCTTTTAAATATTCTGAAGAGTACTAGAATAAAATTAATTCCTGTCTTGATAGTAACACAAAACTTGTATTGATTAACTTAATTAAATGTTACAACAGCAATTAAATTGGAAGATGGAGAGATAGTTTTGAATCAAGATTTATGTGCAACAGGACTCAGGTCTTGGCTTTTTGTTAATATCTTATAAGCTCTTTCCAAAGTGTTCAGAGTTGGTTTACCATGGGAGGCATTTTACCCAGACTCTTTGTGCTTGATTGCATAGTCAGAAGTATAAACTATTCTAATAGTTCAGCATTAGAAAGATGAATTAGAAGCAAAAGGGCTAAGGCTAAACACAAATAAGGCAAAAGTTATGCCTTGTAAGAGTGAGCAATCAGAAATTACCAGAAAGTGGTCATTTGGAATTTGTAGGAAAGAAGTTGGGAGCAAACTATTGTTTGTACAGTTTGTAAGCAATGTTTCAAAAGGATGTAGTGGTATACAAGTTTACCTGAAGGTATACAAGGTACAAGGAATACAAGGTTTACCTGAAATTATTTGTTTTGATTATAGAAAATGTTTTTAGAAGTTAAATTTTGTTACAATCAGCTGATCATAAGAAGCATAGAGAGTATGATGTACATAGGGCAAGTTCAGATTATTATCTACACTTCTAGCAGCAAGAGGTTCGTCAATAAAGATTGAAGCAAAACTCTATATTTCATATGTTCATAGCAATCAAGATTAATGATGTCCACTGTTTGGAAATAGCTGTAAATATGATGGTCAGATGAATCTGTGATGTGTATTTAAATAACAAGAAACGTCTTAAACTAAAAATTGAAATATACATTTTTCATACCCTTTATGTCAGTTGCATATTACAAAAGGCAATATATATATATATATATATACACACACACACATATCAATTTATAGTTGGAAGAGACTTCAATGGTAAAAAAAGTCTTTTTCAACACTTTTTTTTAACATTTAAGCTACATTTGTTTAAAATTTAAAACAATTACAATAATGCAGAAGTACATTAAGTTTTATCGTTTTTTAAAAAACTGCAATAATAATGACTGGAAAGTTTTTTTTAATTAATATAGTTTTTTTTTAAGGTGGCTCACCTCTATTAAAAACCAAAAAAAAAATTTTTTTTTTTTTTTTTATGAATTATGCTATTTTAAACAATAAAGTACAAAATCCATAATCAATTTTTACTATTATTTGCTTAAAAGTAACAAAAAATACAATTATTGTGATCAACGCACTTTCCTACTCCTTAGCAACGCCTTGGCAACAGTGTAAACAACTATTTTATTAACTACTTCTTGAAGATTTCCACTAGAAATTTTGAAGTATTTCTCAGTGTTAGATCTATTATGCTTATGTTAAATCTATTATGCTTTTCTACTGTTCTACAAAATATATCATTTAAAAAAAATGTGCTCTGTTTTATTATTCTAATGTATTTTAACTGATAACTTCATGTCTGAATTTAACTGAAAACTATCTATCTGAATATGGCAAACAAAAGAAATAAAGTTGGAATTTTAAAGAGAAAATATCAAGGAAATAGATATTCAAGGAAAGCAAAGGAAGTAATTGAATGTAGCAGGAAATCAGAAACAACAAGTGCATCAAAGAAAAAGCTTAAGAAAAAAGATAACTTTAGTGCTGAAACAAATTTTGATTCTGAAGTCGACAATTTTTTCTTTATATGTAATTTTAGAATTATTAAAAATATATTTGAACAGTATTCTACTTGCAGTGAGTGTAATACCAAGCTAACTGTTTTGCATAATAAATCTGTATGTATGGGATTTTCTATTAAAATTTCTATACAATGTTCAAACTGTGACTTTGAAAGTACATTTTATTCATCTCCATATATAAATCAAAGTTCAAAACCTGGTTCAAACCCATATGAAATAAATTTACGTGCTGTTATGGCATTTCGTGAAATTGGACATGGTAACGAAGCTATGTCTACTTTTACTGCTATAATTAATATGCCTCCACCTCTTTCGAATCACAGTTATGACCTTACAAACAATAAATTACATAAAGTTTATAAGGAAATTAGTTCTCAGAGTATGAAAGCTGCTGTATCAGAACTAAGAGAAATGATAAATGCAAATGCGTCTGATGATGAAATTATTGACTGTGGCATATCAATAGACGGAACATGGCAACATCGTGGATAGTCTTCCCTAAATGATGTTGTTGCTGGTCTTTCACATGAAAATAAAAAGGTGATTGATGTTTTTTCTTTATCTAAGTTTTGCATGCAGTGTGAAGTACATAAAAGAATAAACAATCCTTTTGATTTTGAATGTTGGAACGCTACACACAATTGCCAGGTTAATCATTTTGACTCAGCAGGGTCAATGGAAGCTGCTGGAGCTCAAGAAATATTTCATTCATCAATACAAAAATATAATTTAAGGTATACTAAGTACCTTGGAGATGGTGACTCAAGTTTATTTTCTAATGTTGTTAAAAGTAAACCATATGGTGATTGTATTATCGAAAAGCTGGAATGTATTGGCCATTATCAGAAAAGAGTAGGCTCTTGTTTGCGTCAAAAAATTAAAGATTTTAAAGGCAGATTGTTAAGTGGCGGCTTAAAAATATCTGGAAAAGGAAGATTAACCAATAAATCTATTAACACAATGCAGAACTTTGTTGGAATGGCTATAAGACAAAATAAAAATAACCTACTGTGTATGAGAAATTCTGCAATAGCTGTACTTTACCATTGTACAAATTTTCCTTATGAAGTTACTCGTCATCATTTTTGTTTAAAAAGGAAAAACAGCTGGTGCAAATGGCAATCAGATAAAGTTACAGGTAAAACAAGCTATAAACAAAAAATTAACTTACCAGTTGCAATTATGGAGGAAATTAAACCTTTTTTTCAAAGAATTGTCAAACCCTGAAATGCTAAGAAAGTGTTTACATGGAATGACACCAAACTGCAATGAGACATTTAATGGTTTCGTATGGCAGCGGTGCCCTAAAGCTACTTTTACTGCAAGAAAAATTCTTGAAATAGTTGTTTATTCTTCTATTTTAAATTATAATGATGGATTTACTTCCTTAAGGTATGTTTTTAAAAAGCTTGGTTTTCCATGAGGTATTTATTTCAAAAAAGAAGCTTTCAAAAAAGATAAAAAGCGACTATCAAGTATGTCAAGAAAATCAACTGATATTAATAAAAAACGAAGAAAACATTTAAGATTGATAAAAAAAGGCTATTTAGACATTGAGAAGGAGAATGATGATGGAAACTTTATACTAGTAGCAGTTTTTAGTAACTTTTCACAAAAAAACTTTTCGTTTTTACGTTGTTTTATTTTTAAATGTGATTTTGAGGACTTTCTTATTTTAATATGTTTTTCTCACGAAAACGTTAATATTTTTAATTTGGTTAAAGCTTTTATCTTCAAATTTTCACAGTATGTGTATTAACTTATTTATGAGGACTGGAACTAGAATTGTAACATTTTAAGTATAAATGAGTTAGTTTCAATGTAGTTTGTCAGACTGACACAGGCAATTAATCAATTTCTGCACATTTATTGCTGCCATTTTAGTTTTTTTTAACATTTGAAAAAAAATTTAGTTCCAGCCCTAAAGCAACTATTTAGCTACAATTTTGCAAAATATTGTGTAATAAGTGCAAATTTTACTCAAGATATCATTGTTTTAGATAAGGTAAGATTTTAGACAAATTATGCTGAGTCAGCATCAAAAAATGCAAATTTTATTTTTATTTTGAAAAGTTAAAGTTTTAATGTAATTTCCTTATATAAAAAATTAAAAGTAAGTTTAGAAATTTTATAAATAAAAAGTTAGACTTAATGAGGTGAGCCACCTTAATTGTTTTTTAATATTTTTAAAACATGCGAGAGGAGTGTTGCTACATTAACTGATTAATAAGTAAAACATGCAAGGAATGTTTCTTTTTTCAACTATTTTATAGCATGCTGCTACAAAGAAGTGCCCTTACATTGGCTGAGGTTTTGGTAAGGGTCAGCATCTAGGTTAGGTTTAGGGTTTGGGCAAGGTTTAAATATAGTTGTATTACTGTAATTAATCGTTTTTGTAAATAGATGAAAAAAAATTTGAAATATAATATATAATAATTTAATTAAAATAACAAAAAACATTATAAAAAATATATATTTGTAACAAAATATTAAATTTTAAATGTAATAATAAAAATAGGCAAAAAATAAAATTAAAAAAAAAGTAAAAGTAAAAAAATAGTAAAAAAAGTAAAAGTAAGATATATATAGATATACACACGCATATATATACATGCATATATACATATATATGTGTATATATATGCACACACATATATATATATACACACGCGTATATATACACTCATATATATACATATATTTGTGTATATATTATATGCACACATCTATACACACATATATACACATATATGTATACACATATATATACACATATATGTGTATATATACACACACATAAATATATACACATATATTTATACATGATATATGTAAACATAAACATCTATGTATATACATACAGAGATTATATATATATATATTATATATATATATATATATATATATATATATATATATATATATATATATATATATATATATATATATATATATATATATATATATATATATATACAGTATCGGACAAAACGAGTGCAACCAAATAATGCTAATTTAGTTTCTTTATATAAAAGTGCTGCATTTTTTCAATTTAGAGAAATAACTATGTAACTGTTTAGTGACAAAGTTCTTCAAGTTTTATTCACCACAAAGTTCATTATTTGTACACGAAAATTAACAAATTAATCAAAAGTATTAAAAAAAGTTGATTTCCTTAATTAATTCTGCGGTTGACGATCTCCCACAAGTTCTCGATAGGGTTGAGATCCGGAGATTGAGGCGACCAATCCATCACCGATAGGTGGTTGTCTTGAAACCACTGCTTGACTACTTTTGCAGTGTGTTTCGGATCGTTGTTTTGCTGAAAAATCCATTTTATTGGCATATTCCATTCAGCATGAAGTAACATAACATCTTTCAGGATATTTTTATACATAAATGGTCCATTATTTATACATGAAACGGTCCATTCAGCATGAGGTAACATAACATCTTTCAGGATATTTTTATACATGAAACGGTCCATTATTCCATCGTTTCGATGTATTGGACCTAGACCGTTAGCAGAAAAACACCCCCAGACCATTACATTGCCTCCACCATGCTTCACGGTCTTATGGCAGTAACGTAAATCGAGGCGTTTTCCGGCCGGTCGACGTACGCGGCAAATGCCATCGCTCCCAATGATGTTGAACTTCGATTCATCACTGAACAGGACAGTTCGCCATTTCTGCACATTTCAGTCAATATGAGATGTAGCAAACAGGAGTCTTTTCTTCTGGTTTTTTAGTAAAATCAGCGGTTTCTTTGCAGGGTGTCGAGAAAACAATCCGGCTTCAACAGCACATCGTCTGATTGTTCGATACAGGCAGCTCTAATTGCTTTTGTATCTCGACTGATGATATCCAGGGATCCTTCTTGACGGATCTGACGATCATAGAATCCTCTCTAAAAGTGGTGGAACGCGGTCTTCCACCGTTGTTATCTGCTGCCAATTTCCCCGTAGAACGATATTTGGAACATAGTCTTGATACGGTCCATTTTTTCACGCGATATTTATCACAAATACTTTTTTGTGACATTCCACTTACGTAATCGCCAATAATTTTCTTTCTTAGTTCCAATCCAAGACTGTCGGGAGCCATTTTTGCACATGAAGTCATAAAAATAATAAAAATAAATAATCACACTTCTCAAGGCTTACCGTGTTACATTTAGCTTGTGATAATACAATAATGCTCTGTGGAACACAACGTCTTGGTTGGACGTGGGCTGTATTGATGTAATGAAACACTTGTTGTATTTCACTTCTTGAATTGATGTTCTTCGATATTACACTTTGATAAAACTTACTTCGATAAACTGTGGTGATAATACTGACTGATTGACTTCCATATACTGACTGAATTACATGTCGATTTACATGTCTCTTATATAGTAAAATGAACCTGTGTGAACCTGTTCTGGAAGATCCTAGATGATTCTTTTCGATGCTTCTGGAAGCTTCTGGATGCGTCTGGATGCTTCTGAATGTTTATGGATACTTCTGGATGCTACTGGATGCTTCCAGATGCTTCTTCTGGAAGCTTCTGCATGCTTCTGGAAACTTCTGGATACTTCCTTTAATTATTAAAAAACTTCCGTGACGTTGACACGGACCAGACTTAAGAAAATGAAACAAACCAAAAAAGTTGCACTTGTTTTGTCCGCTGCAAAATGGTACTTGTCAACGAAATTCTGCCTGTGTGCTGTCACCTGTTAGCTGATTGCTCATGTCATGGCATGCTATGACTCCAGACTCCTGAACTGTTTGCTGTGGTAGTATAGTTCGTTTCGTTTTTAAGACATGTAAAATTAGGAACACTTTTTAGCATTGTTCGATGTTGGTTGCAAATGTTTTGTCCAATACTGTATATTATATATTATATAGTATATATTATATATATATATATATATATATATATATAGAGAGAGAGAGTTAGAGAGAGAGAGAGAGAGAGAGAGAGTGAGAGAGAGAGAGAGAGAGAGAGAGAGAGAGAGAGAGAGAGAGAGAGAGAGAGAGAGAGAGAGAGAGAGAGAGAGAGAGAGAGAGAAAGAGAGTTAGTGAGTGAGAGAAAACTTTTTGATTTCTGGTTATTGAGTAATTTTTGTTTTCTTTTATTAGTAGAGCTGACGAAAATTCAGGGTGAAAAACGAAAAATATGACGCTTGTGAAGTTATTTGTCGATTAGATGTTGTCTTATAGTATGACTATGTTGACTATTCTTCATTCTCCTTACGAAATTCTTTTTTGATGAATAAATATTTGTAACTATAAAACCTTTTTTTTTTTAAACAACTTCGCTTCCAACAAGGCTGCAAGCAACTACTAATTAAAGTTGGAAGTTACTGGAAGAGAAAAAATGAAGATTGTAGAGCAAGATAACGAATGACAGGCGCCTTAAAGGATTGCAAACTATATGAATCAGGAAAGCAAGATAAAGGAAGCGAATTCCAAAGAACTGATGTTCGAGGAAAAAACTAGACGAATAAGAGTTTTTGGAGCACTTAGGAACAGTCACAGAAAAAAGATCAGACTTAATTGAATGACGAGTAACACGAGTGTGAATTTTAGTAGATGGCACAAGAGACGCTAGCTCTTTAGAGCAGTGCCCATTATAGTATTTGTAGAAAAGAGAAAGTGAAGCAACATTACGACGATGCGATAATGGTTGGAGGTTGGCTTCAAGAGCAGGTCTAACTATGTTTACAATGCGTTTTTGCACCTTGTCTTAAAGAGAAAGGGCATCATTAGAGAATCATATCCTCCCCAGATATGGCAACAGTATTCCATACAAGGCCGGATTTGAGATTTATAAAGAATAGAATCAGAAGTGTCGAGCTTGATAAAGAGTTTGAACTTTAGCAGATGCTAATTTTGCAACAGATTTGATATATGGTTTCCAAGAAAGATCGGAAGTACGAGTTAATCCTAGAAGATGAAGAGTGGATAACTAATCGAGTACACCACCGTTCACAAATAAAGGAAGATCTAAATTATTGTCATAACAATTGGCTGAAAAAAATTGAGTTTTATCTGTATTGAAGTTCACCAGCCACTGTGAGCCCCATGCTGTAGCAGAAGTGAGATCCTTTTCAAGCTCAAATCAAGCAATCAGAGAGTGTTGGCTTATTTTCACAACAAGAATAAATATGGTAATATCATCAGCAAACAATGCCACCTTAGATGTGAGAATATCTGGAAGATCGTTAAGGTAAATTAAAAAGAGTATAGGGTCAAGGATAGAACCTTGAGGAACCCCTGAAGTTACAGAATAAGAAGAAGAGTGCTGTTCATCGAGGACAACTTTTATACTACGATTGGAAAGGAAGGATACAGAACTAAATAATTTAACTTTGTTGTTTTTGGCAATAGAATGTAACAAAAATATAGAAATAAAATAGTTATGAGAAGGCATTTGATTTTATCTTACTGATTTTTTATTTGGTCAATGAACAGCTATAATGAATAGCTGTGCTATTCATTCAGTGTTATAACTTAGCTATTTATTGTGCGATTCAAAACCTCGTAGCCGAAGGCTTTTTTTTTTGTTTGTTTGTTTTATTTTTAAAGTGTAACAGCGTAAAAATGTCTTTAAAAAGGTTAAAAATTTCGGGGCTTCTACCAGGGCGGGGCCCGAAGCTATATTATATAATTTAACACTGTTCATTGAGCAGAAGATAATTTTATCTTTATGATTTTTAATAATGCAATAAGTATAAGTACCTTGAAAAATAAATTAGGCGAAGGAGAAAAATTTATTCAAATAGAAGTTTTAGCAAATATAGGTCATACTAGAGAAAACGTTAACATAAGTGAACCTCTTTTAATTGCATCACTTGTATCAGATTTGAATTTAATGGTGTAAAAAATACAGTTGAACTTTTAAAAATCGCGTTAGAGTTGTTTGCATTTGCTAATGTTAAATCAAAAGTGTTGAGGGAACGACTCGATGTTTAAAGGAAGATATTTCTGCATTACTTACAAATGAAAAAGAAGCTGAAAGATTTTTAAATAATTACTGTGAAAGAAATCAAGGTTGCGACATCAAGGTATTGAGGTTTTTAAATAATACAAAAATTTGTAATTAGCGATCTGTTGGAAATAATATCAATAACTAACTATATTGACCTATATAACTACAGTGAAAAGTTATCACAAATCTTTTATGCGAATCTTTCATATGCAATAATTTATTGATTATTCTCATAGGCATCTTGGAATTAAAAGCTCATTTAGTTTTTATAAAAGATATCGCTGTTATCATAAGACCAAATATAATTTGACATCAAATGCTTCCTCTGTTTTGAAAGATAATCCTTCAAGAAGAATCAAAAACACAGTCCAAGACGACCTGATTTTAATAGGTTATATAACTCTTACTATAGAGAAAAATATGGATCTAAAAACGGGAAAGAAATGTTCAAACATTTGGAATAAAAAATAGCATTTTATGTTGATAAATTTCTTGATAAAGCTGTGCATTTCCAACGATACGAAGTAAATTATTTGACGTTAATCTTATCTATAGTAGCGCCCTTAATGAAAAGAGTTCATACTATGGAGAATACTTTCTTATTTATTAAACACTCTTGTTATTTTTTAAGTTCTTTAATTATGATTATATACTTTGAAAGTTAATTGTAGGAAAGTCATTCTTCAGAAATAGTCTTTGTTGACTCTTCTTCAAACATGGATGCAAACAATCTTATTTATTAAACACTGTTGTTATTAAGTTTTCTAATCATAATTATATACTTTGAACGTTAAATGTAGATGCAAACAATCTCAGGGTTTTTCTCCTTTGTACTCATAGTGTTGCTGGTGCTCTTCCTTTGGGTTTAATAATTTAAAGCAACGAAGAAGACTGACACCTTGAAGAAGGTCTTTGAAGCGTACAAAATTTTATTACATGAAAATGCTTTTTTTAATAAAGGAAATCAAACTGGTCATGATATTATGCTCACAGACAACATTTCAGAGTTAAAAAATGCATTATTATACGTTTGGCGTTCCTCACTATTATTACTATGTACTTTTCATCTTTTGTAACAAGTTTGGCAATGGCTGTTCGATATCAAACACCAAATTGAAAAAGTGGATCAACCGATAATTAAGTCAAATTTTAAAACACTTTTTACTCTGAAACAATAGAGAAGTTTAAGGTTGCAATTGCAATGCGACAGTATCTTTAAAAAATACCCTAACCTAATATTTTATTTAAAAAACATTTACGATATGAATAAATGTTGGGCATTAGCATTTCGCTCGACTTTACGAACACGTGGTAACAACACTAACAATTACAACGAAGCTCAATTGTTAGTTACGAATACAATGTTACGTAATACATAAAATATCGGTTGCCACGCATTTGTTGTTCCTAACACGTATGGAAAAAAAAACTATACGGTAGATATGAATATTGGAATATGCAAATGTCTAGTTGGTAAAAATGGCGCTCCGTGTAAACATCAATTTGTGCTTTGGTCTAATGGCATTTCAAACAGTTTGAATTTTATGTCGGTATTCAAAATTGACCAAAAAAATATCTTGCTGAAGTTGCGCTGGGGAAAAGTTTATCATGAGAGTTTTATGAAGGACTCCACACCAATAACAATATATGCGAAAACGATTTTGAACTAAATTTAAGTATAGAGTTGAACAAAAGCAGCAGTATTGTTACTAACAGTGGTGAAGCTTCTACCATTTGGAAAAAAAATGATACATTTGGGAAAAAAATGATGCGAGGAGGCTCTCCAAGCACTATCAAGTTCATTTGAAACTCTTCGTTCAAAAATAACTGTCGGAGACAAATCACTTTTACTTGGCATTAAAACAATCAAAGAAAGACTAGAGAAAATGAGTTCAAGTTTACTTGCAACAAATTTACATACATTTGATGTGCAGCAATTCAGTCGGATGAAAAACTCTGTATTCACGTCCCTGAAAAATTCCGAAAAAATTAAATTTGTGTCCAGCCTGAGGCAGTGAAGCGTCGCAAAACAAACAGCGGGGGAAAAAGGGGAAAAAGAAAAGGAAATTGTTCATTTTTTATGCCCTGAAAGACCTCATCAAAAAAAAAGAAACCATAAGTTCTCTGAGAACGTTAAGAACAACGAACCAGTTGCTAATAAAGCAGGACGCAGTTTAATGAATTGATTTAAAGAAATGTATAAAAGTTGGCTATCGAAGTTAATATAAAAAAACTTTTTGTTGCTTAATTTAAAGAGAACAACAATTTCACTGTTAACTGTTTTAATAACTTTGTTTTTCTGTGATAAAAATTTTTATGAATAGAGTAAAATGGGTTAATTTTGCCACTTTAGAAATTTCGCCACCAACTGATGTATATCTTTTATATAACTTTTGATGTATAACTTTTATAACTATAACTTTACTCAAGAATAAGATTTTTTTATAATTCAAATTTTTATTAGAAGAAAAACAAATTTCTTATCAAATTATGTAAAAAAAATCTTCTTTTTGTAAAAACTTGATAAGAAAATCAATTGATAAAAAATAATTTATAAAAAAACAGTTTAAATTTAAAGTTCTCATAAAAATTATATTATTTCTTTCTATTCAAAATGTAAAAGACCAAAGTATTGGAAAATTTTCAAAGAATCTTTGTATTGTTTTTTTCTTTCTAATTTTGATCGGTTCCAAAGTTATTACGGAAATACTAAATGGGGGAATTTTGCTAATTACGGAAATACTAAATGGGGGAATTTCGCCACCTATTTAGATTAAATAAAAATGCGCTTTGATTGGATAAATAATATTATATCGCTTCCTCTTGTTTTAGTAATTAATTTCTTAGGTCATGTTGATCTTATAATCGATTCAAATTAATTAAATCGATCAACGATCAGCAACAATGCCGCAAAACTACAAGAGAAAATCCGTCACCTATGATAGCGAAGAGCTTATGGAAAAAGCCATTGCAAAAGTTAAAGCTAGCGAACCGAGTTGCAAGCGAGCTCTAGAATTATACTGTATACCTCGAAGGACACTAGGAGGAATAATTCAATATCCTGAAAGGGTAGCTGGGGCTGGTACATTAACAAACCTTCTAAAATATCCTACATTTCTAAAAAAAAAGAAAAAAAAAAGGTGGAGGGGGGGGGGAGACATGCCACGATACCTCTCGGTATTGATAGCCATGCCCCAACTTATTGAATATTGTTAGATTTCTTTTGTTTAACTGATTTTAAATGTGTTTTTAAGGTTTATAATTTAAAATAAAAAATTTATGTTGTAAATATCGTAGTTGGCAATTTCCCCCAAATTAGATTTGATAGGGGTAATTTTGCCACCCCATTTTTTCTGTTCTAATGATTTAAAAAAAAAAAAAGTAAAGTATGTAAAGCTTATAAAAATATTATTAACAATAAAAAATAATTCGATTTTCATTTTTAGTTCTCAAGTTATTTAAATTGAAAGAATTAGTGGCGAAAATACCCGATCTTACTCTATATTTTTGACATTTACTTACAAGTGACTAGTAAAAAATCATTATTAAAACTATATATATATATTAAAATATAATATATATATATATATATATATATATATATATATATATATATATATATATATATATATATATATATATATATATATATATATATATATATATTATAATATAATAAGTAATTTAATAGCAGTGCTAATTCGAGCCCGGTAATACCGAAACCGACATTATTGATTGTAGAATAAGTTTGGATGGTTCATGGCAAAAACGTGGCCATTGTTCGCAAATGGCAAAGGACTTAGCGGGAAGGGAAGATTAACTGATAATATTGTTAACAAAATGCAGAACTATTTAGGCATGGCTATTCGCCAAAACTCTCTTTCATGTTGGAATGGTAACAAAAGTACTGCTTTGTATATGATGAAAAAAGGAGTACTGGCAGTATTGTGGCACTGTACAGGCATTAAAGATCCTGAAGTTTGTCACCAGTTTTGTCCCCGCACTAATGATAGTTGGTGTAATTACACTAATAATAGTTGGTGTAATTGGTGGAAAAATTTCAAGCGGTACAAACCATCAGTTAATTTACCAATTGCAGTGAAAACTGCAATCTATCCAATTTTTAAAGATTTACGTAGTGATGATCTTTTAAGTCGCTGTTTAGATGGATCCACTCAAAACCCAAATGAGGCTATGAATCAAATTGTGTGGAAAAGATGTCCAAAAGATACTTTTGTTTCAAAAACCACTTTAGAAACTGGAGTTGCACTGCAATAATAAGTTTTAATGATGGTATATCTGGACTTGTACGACTTTTTGATAAAATTAAATTGTTTTTTGGAACAAAAACAATTATAGGTTCAATCAAAAAAGACACTTCGGATTCAAAATATAAATAAAAAATCAACCAAAAAGAGTATGGAAAGAAGAAATTGATTAGAGCAAATAAAAAAAAGGATATTTGGACAAATGAAAAAGAACTAAAAGGAGAGGAATCATACCAACTTGGAAATTTTTGAGATTTTTTTTTATGTATTGTTTTCTTGGTTTTTTAAAATCTTGTTGTAGGTTAACGAAAACATAGATTTTGGAAGGTCTATTTGAGGTTTCATCTTGAAATTTTCAACACTTGTTTAAATTATAGAGCACTAGTGCCTAAAGCAGAATAAACCTATATACTCAAGTACTTAATGAGAAACCAGTCACTGAGCATGGAACTATTTATTTTAAAAAATTCAAAATTAAAAGAATCTTCGCCATTTTGAAACGGTTGATCAATTTTTAAAAATTTTACTGTAGGCTCTAGATAATTATATATTCTTTTACTGTAGCAAATTTCATACTGATACTAGTTATAGATCTCTTAATACCCATGTTTTGCTTTTTAACTTATTTTTTAAAATTTTGCTGACTCATCAAAAAATAATTAATTTTTTGAAGACTTTTTTTTTTTTGTAGCATTTATTTTTATGATGACGGTTGTGTGTGTTAATTTCAGTTTCAAACAATAAATATTAAACATTCTAGTTTTTTTACCAGCTTACCACCTTAAACATTCTAAACCGAGTGCGCAACAATGACAGAATTTAGGTAACCTTAAAATAGTATTATACTCCGTATAATATTGGAAGACTCAAATCGGACACTTTTAACTGATAAATGCACGAGGCATTTTAGGTAAGTTTTTTGTATTTCCAACTTAACTTTTAAAAAACATCAACAACAGGTAAATTGATATATTTTGTTATATATTTTTTTAAATATGAGAAATAAGAAAGGTCCTAGTATTTCTTCTTGCGGGAAGCTGTAGGAAATTGAAGCTAAATCCGTTTTTACGTCATTAAATGAGACGTCCTGTTTCCTGTTTGTTAAATGCGGTTGAGGTGTAGTGGTAGAGCGCTCGCTTCATAAACGAGAGGTTACGAGTTCGATTCCCACCACGTCCCTGGTGTACCGCGCTTAACTTGTTTCTTCGCGCAGTGGCCTTGTTCGTCACGGTTCGTGTTTCGGAGTTATAGAGTTGAGAGAGGGTTATAACCACAAGTAGCCTCCTCATCTGTAGTGGCCTTCTCGACCTTGGGGAGGTGAATTACAAAAAAAAAAAAAAAAAAAAAAGCTTTTAAACCTAACAAAGTTAGAAATTTTAATACCATAGTTTTTAAGTTTATATAGAAGAATATTATGATCTACCGTATTAAAAGCTTTACTTAGAACAACAAAAACACCCATATAGTAAATTTTTTTTTTCATCAAAGGCTATAAATATTTTATGTACTAGATGAATGATTGTAATCGGTTAAATGAACAGATTTAAACCCAAACTGTTCATTGTAAAGAACAGTATTGGTATTTAAAAAAGAATAATATTATACATAATACGCTCCAAAATCTTGGAGAAGTAAGTGGAAACTGAGATTGGTCTGTAATTTGAAACATCAAACGGATCATCTGTTTTAAAAAATTGGCGTAATCTTTGCAATTTTTATATTTTCAGGAAAAACTCCACGTTCATCGATAAACTTAAAATATGTAAAGTTGGCACTGTACAATAACAAAAAAGTTATTAAGTGCTTTTGTAACTAATGATTTATTTACAATATTATTATTATTAATTTTAAAATTTCTCTTTTATTCTCATTTAGTTAATTTATAACTACTTTTTATTTTATACTTTATTATTTCACTTATTAGCTTATTAGGAATAGTTTAAAAAGTGAAGCTGTAATGGATCAGTTTGCAAGAGTGAAGTTAAAAAATATGGAGTTGTAAATAGTAACATGGCTCTCAAGTTTTAAATGTTTTGTTTACTTAATGTAAACCTTTCTGAATATAAAACCTTTTTTTTTAATTTTATTTATGTGCCCTAAAAAGTCCTTACGGTCGTATCACAGAGTACCACGGATGAACATTTAATATAAATCTTGCCTCCTTCCTAACCAATGTTCCAAAACTTGCCCAGAGATCGGGTTTGAACCAGGGATCCTTTGTTTCTGAGGTAAGTACGTGGCAACTTGAGATAATTGTTAATTATTTATCTAACCAGCTAAATTAAATATTAGATATTTCGTGTCACCAAAAACAGCTGTATTTCCAATACAAAAATTTTTTGTTATATTTTTGCTTACTGTTACTTATTGTCGACCCATATATTCATTAACTTTAGAAAACTTGATGAACCAGTTCTATCTGAAAAATAACTTTCAATAGCTGCAGAAGTAGTAGGATTGAATTTTGCAAAAGTGTCATATTTTGTTTGTTATCTACTGGATGAAGTGATTTGTAAGTTAATTTGAAACCTTTTTACAAATTTGACAAAAGTAACTAGTCTTTATTATATACATCATGAAGTAACTTCCGCAACATGAATGCTCTAATAAATATGGTTATTAAGCCGTTTATCTTCAACATTAACTTCTGATACAGCTTTTATAACAAAATAAAAATCCTTTTTTTAAAGAAAAAACCATGAAGGTCAGTAGACTTTTATATAAGATTTACAGAAAGAAACGCAATACCACCTTATTATTTTGATCCTTTTTTTCTAAATATATTTCTTAAATCATTTGACAAACTCTTTTCTTCTAAATAATTTCTCTTCTCTTTTCTTCAAATAGCCTAATGTTTACTGGGCTTCCACGACTTTTGATTGACAAATACTTCTCTGTAGCGTAGCAAAGGTGTATGCTACCCGGGACTAAATCTGGTTTGCGCCACCCCCATAAAAAAAACAACAATTGGATTTATCAAAAAATTTGTTAAGATAATGGTTTATATATGAATTAATTTTATAATCACGAAAAAATGTTTTTGTTGCAACATTTTAAAGGTTTATTTTTTCTTCCTTTTCCGTTAGCAAAATCGTCAATGAGGCATTCAAAGTCAATTACAAAAACTAAAACTGATCAATAATTACCTTAGTTCAATCAGTACCTTGCCTTTAAGAACCTTTCCCATGCTATCTATCGAACAGAAACTGAGTAATGAAATTGTATTACTCTGTTCAATGGATATTATGGCAATGTTTCCTAAAGGAAGAGTATTCATTGAACTATGGTAAATTTTGATCAGTTTTAGTTTTGAAAAATTATTCTTACAAAAAACAACACTTGGAGCAATTGTAAGAATAACTTACAATTGCTCTAAGAGTAGGAATGACATAGATTTAAAAATATTACTATATTAAGGTATTACCATATTAAGAATATTTAGATAAACTATTTTAGAAGATTTTTGAAAACATCTTAAGGGGGAACACTCCTTAAAAATTTATTTTCTAAAATATAGCATTACAAAAGTTGTTATATGTTTCAAATAGGAGGACATAAAATGTTAGGAAGATTTATCACAAATAATGGCACCCCGTTGCCATGGCAACCTGGTAACTAGGGAAAAAAGTGAAATTAGTTCCCTCGCCCTGGCAAAGATTGGAGTTGATTAGAATAATATTTTTAGCTGATTTTTTCAAAACTTATAGAATATTGACAGATCTATGCAATAAGCAGACAGTTTTTTCTAACAACCTTTCTACCAGGTGTTATCCATGTTTGATTGTAGAAATAATTTTTAGCACAAAAATCACATACGTTTTTCAATATTTCTTCTGTTTAAAAAATGTTTTGAAAAAGTTGTCTGTTCATTGTATACATCTTTATTAAAGGAAGCCTTCCTGAAAATTTCATACAAATCGGTCAAGCGGTTTTCAAGATATCTTTGCCGGGAGATTAAAAACCAGCGTTCTGAGAAAAATGCAAATAAAGATAAAATTGGAAAAAAAAATGTTATAAAAACAATAGTAACTCAAAAAATACCATATATAAAAGTATGTTAACTATAGTTTTTAATCATGAAAACCAGCCTCATACATATTTCCTTCTTTCTGATCAAATTTATCAGATTTTTTATGTTTGCGTCCTCCCAAAATTTTCCTACGCTTCTTGATGGTATCTTTGTTTTTATACTCCGACATCCTGATTCTTCTCCGGTTCAAGTAATTGCAACTAGAAATGGTATGCTGTCCTGGTATCATAAGTAGTTTTTCAAATATTAAAATACTAGACTTTAATCCTATATTAAAGGCTCCAATAGCATCATAGAGTCCAAACTTTAGCTGTGTAAGCGAAACATACTTTGACTTAGGTATTCTGGACCATATCATTGCATTAAAGCTTTCGTTCTGATTCTGCGTTTTCCCATGAAGTAAACGGTTTAAATAAGAATCTGATGTTAATTCAACATAAATGGGCTTCAATTTAAGAATAATATCAATAGGAAGACCTATTCCTGGTTTATACTCATTTGTACCATTAGCTTTATCTCGATTGTATTTACACCAACTATCTTTACCGACCGGACAATGCGGATAATGATAAATATTTTTCGATGAAGATGCAACATGAAATAAACTTGCTAAGGCTGAGGATCTCATACCTTCAAGGTTGCCACAATTTTGTCTAATAGAAATACCAAAATAATTTTGTAATCTATCAATTGTAGCATTTGTTAAACGGCCTTTACCATTTAAGCTCTTGACTTGTTTTTTTAATTGCCACCAGCGAGATCCAATACGCTTTTGAAAATGTCCAACGCAATCTAATTTAATTACTTCAACATCCTTGTATGTACTTTTAACAGTAGTGTAGCTCTTGCTATCCCCATCACCCAAATATTCTGTGTACCGTAATTTAAATTTCTCAAGAGAGCGATTAAATATATTTACAGCACCAACAGTTTCCATTCCACTAGCAGATCCATCATAGTTTTTGTTACAAACATGTGTTTTTAATTCTGCTTGGTTTTGCTGCTTTGAATTGAGGATATTTCGATTTTCATCGCATATTTTACATTTCCTAGATAAGGCTTCGACATCTAAAACCTTCCCATTTTTTATGGACAATGCTGCCGTAACCCCATTGTGGGAACTATATCCCCTTTTTTGCCATGTTCCATCGACAGAAACTCCAATATCAACTACCTCATCAGGAGATTTGCCTTCCCTGAGTTCTTGTACAGCTTCATGCATAGTTTCATTAGATACTGTTTGTGCTGCGGTTACTAATTTATGTACAATAACATTGTAGCTTTTATTACATATTTCTCTTGGCATATTCATAAGAGTGGCAAACCGATGTAGACCAGTTTGGCCCTGACCCAGTGTTCTCATAGCATATACCACTCTTTTATTAACATCATATCCTTCTACATTTCTTGATGTGTAACAGTCTAATTTAAATCCACAAATACAACCTATAGATAATTTTGATGCAAATCCTTTGCAAGACTTTTTATTCTCGATTAAAGACAACAGAGGTTGCAAACATTCTGGACATCCAAGTTTATCAAATACGGAGGCAAGAATTTCCATATCAACAAATCTGTAGCCACTGACACATTTCGAGTGTTTACTCGGTACTATTATTGGTTTTACTTTTCTTTTTGATACACTTGCAAATACACTTTCATTATCAAGATTATCAACAGAGTCTGTCATATTTACACCATTACTATTAACACTATTTACATCAATATTTACACATTTTTCTTGTTTTCTTAAACCATAAAATGTACATTTACGTTTCTTAAGACGTTTCGTTGAAAATTTAACTCTACCACAACTATATTTCGACTTAAAGCTGTCCATTTTTCTTCACTCGTGTGTAAATTAGCAGCTTAAAAGACGACTTATAATGAACAACACATAAAACACTTTTCTAAATATGTGGTTTTGAATCATGGCTTTAGAGATAGTAGAAAGTATTTATGATGAAACTGCAAAAAAAAACGGCATAAAGAGGGGACTATATGCATTTTATTGATAATTTTCTTGTAACTAGGGGCGTTGCTAGGTGAGAATTGCAAACAGGTAGTCATACAAAAATGTCATTTATTTTACAAATAAAAGTTAATTTTGAATAATTTTTTCACCATTTAATTTTATAATAAATTTACTTTTAGAATAGCTAAAAAAAAATAAATAAAAAAAAACGTTTTTTTTGAGGAGTGTTCCCCCTTAAATCCAAATGTTACCCTACTCAATTCTAGCCTAGTCTAGTCTCACAAACAAAAAAACAAAATTACGTAATTACCAGATTGAGAATTTATAATCATCTAAGTCAACGTGTAGGCCGCGAAGGCATCTAAGTCAACGTGTAGGCCGCGAAGGCATCTAAGTCAACGCGTAGGTGAGGCGAATAAAAATAGTGAATCGGAAATAAAAAAAATAAAAAATAAAAAAAAAATTATAAATAAACACATCGCAAGGCCAAATTTACTAATGTATAAACATACTCTATAACGCTCAGATGAAGGAGGAAAATCCGGTAGATTGTCAAGTGACTAAGTCAAATTTCCAAATTGAAGATGGAGAATTAGAATTACTCTTACCATCTAAAAGTAAAAAAGGTTTATCATGGCAGTTGGCAATTTTATTTATTGTAGGAGAAATTGTTGGTGGAGGTGTTGTTGCCATGGGTGATGCAACTGTAAATGCAGGTTATTATCGCTCAATTACTTTCTAGAAAATTTGATTTAGTTTTTTTTATTAAATGATTATGTGCAGTTTAATTTTTAAAACGAAATTTAAACAACTTTTTGGATTTTTTTCAAATGTTGTTTGCATTTAAAAAATAATGTACAATATTTACACCAAGCCTTTTGAAAACCAATCAGTCATTTAACTAATTTTGCTTTGACGTTAAAACTGTTTTTTGTCCTGATTAATAAATGTGTAAATAAGTTTTTATGTTAATAAACTAAATAAGCCTTTCTATTAATTAGGTAGTTTTTATGATGTAAGCAAAGATATTTGTTTAAAATCTAAAAAAAGTTGAGTTGTCAGAAAATAAATCCACTTTAGATGTAAGATTGTAAGGAAGATTATTGTTATTTTGAAGATTAGCACTTTTATTAATTGAAGATAAAAAAAACAATACAGGAGCAAGGGTAGAACCTTGTCGTACTCCTAAAATTACTGAAAATGAAGAATAGCGTAAGCCTATAAGAATGACTTTAATAATGCAATTAAAAATATCTTAATTAGTAGGATAGTTTTAGAGGTCAGAGTGTTTTCTAGAGTTTTAAAATATTGAAACCACTTATTTAGCACTTAACAGTTTAGAGAGGATTGAAGAGAGTTCGGAGAGATTGGAGAACACTTTCGTAAGACTGATGGAAATGTCTGAACCACAAGTAAGAAATTAAAATTGAGAATCATCTTTAGCATCGGAAACTGGAGTTGCATGTTTAACAATAGGTGAATCTGTTTAACAGGAATGGCAGATAGCATATGGCAATTAAATTCAAATTTCAAATTAGAGGAAAGTTTCTTTGTAAATAACTTTGCTTTATTGTGGAGAAAATTAATAAGATTAGATCCATGAATTAGAGATGTAATGTCAGACTTTTAAGAATTTTTAATTTTTAGTTAATGACACTTTTAAAATTTTTTTCCAAATATCTCTAGAACCTAACATCTGAGATAAGATACACAATATAGTAAACTGAGAATTATGAACCTTAGCATATGACAGGACTCTTCTTCATCAACTTCTACCAATAATAAAGAGACATTTGTTCTCAATACAGATGTTCTTGTAAAAATCTGCCGAGCTCGAGCCTCTCTCTCATTGTCGTAAAGTTGCATCTCTTTTTTCTACAAACACTATTAAGGTCGCTGCTTAAAGGAGTTATCATCTCTTGTTCCATCAACTAAAACTCATTCTCGCTTGACTCGCCATTCAAAAAAGTCTCATTTTACTGTATTTGTCCCTGCATGCTCTAAAAATCTTTATTTGTCTAGATTTTTTCCTCTCTCCCATCTTCATGTTTTCCTGACTCAAACAACCTACAACTTTTCTATTCTTCTGTAAACCATTTCCTTGCTCTATAACTTTTTTCATTTTTATCTTTCTAGTAACTCCTAACTTAAGAGTGGTTGCTTGTATCCTTGTTGGTAGTAAACCAGAATTTAAAAAAAAAAAAAGACAAAATAAAAATTATTACGGTTTATATAGCAACTGCACAAAATGGTGAAAAATGTGTAGTAGAATGAGGCTTGATTTAAAACCAAAGAAAAAAACTTACATGCCTGCTTGGATCCAGGAAGTTAGATAAGAGCCGCTTTTATACATACATAATATATATAGAAACATTTATATTTGCTATTTATTTATATGCTGGCATGCAATATCTTTACATACTTGTGTAAACTTTAGTATTTATACGGTGTAGTATTTGCCAAAAGAGATGATGATCAGATGGATGTGTGGTATGACTCTTATAAGACTAGAAAAAGAATTAATAATAAAATGTTATATTGAACAACGTTTGTCAGAAAAGATTAAATTGGTTTGGGTATCAGCATCTAGAGATGTAGCAACTTCAGGAGAAAACGATAGAGGTAGAAGCAGAACAGATAGAGGTACGATAGAGGTAGAATGCTAATATAGTTGATATAATAAAGTTAGTGCTAATATAGTTAATATAATAAAGTTAATGCTAATATAATAACGATAGAGATAGAATGCTAATATAGTTGTTGTCGGTGACTTTAATGCTTACCACTCTGAATGGCTTGATTCTAGTGTCAGTGATTCTGCAGGCATTAAAGCCCACAACTTTTGCTATTCTCAATCCCTAAACTCAAATAGTAAACTTTCCAACTCGCTTTCCAGACAACCCGAATCATTTACCTTCTCTACTCAATTTATGTCTTATTTCTAACCATGAGCGAGATCTCGTCTCGTTCTCGTTTCTCGTGAGAAATGGGACTTTATCATGAGAAACGAGAAATAAAAAATTCTCGCGAGAAGTAGAACGAAACTTAAATATTATATTATTTTTCAATTTAAAAATTATTATAGTTTACAAAATGCCTAATAATTTGTTTTTTTAATTCATTAATATTTTAACTCCGTGATTTTAATAAATCTAATTAAAATTTGATTTGTTTTTGACAAAAACAAGTTAAATTTTTAATTAGATTTTTAATTAGATTTTTTTATTAGATTTTTTTTTAAAATCTAATTAAAATTTTTTACAAATACAGTAAAATGAGACTTTTTTGAATGGCGAGTCAAGCGAGAATGAGTTTTAGTTGATGGAACAAGAGATGATAACTCCTTTAAGCAGCGACCTTAATAGTGTTTGTAGAAAAAAGAGATGCAACTTTACGACAATGAGAGAGAGGCTCGAGCTCGGCAGATTTTTACAAGAACATCTGTATTGAGAACAAATGTCTCTTTATTATTGGTAGAAGTTGATGAAGAAGAGTCCTGTCATATGCTAAGGTTCATAATTCTCAGTTTACTATATTGTGTATCTTATCTCAGATGTTAGGTTCTAGAGATATTTGGAAAAAATTTTTAAAAGTGTCATTAACTAAAAATTAAAAATTCTTAAAAGTCTGACATTACATCTCTAATTCATGGATCTAATCTTATTAATTTTCTCCACAATAAAGCAAAGTTATTTACAAAGAAACTTTCCTCTAATTTGAAATTTGAATTTAATTGCCATATGCTTCCTGCCATTCCTGTTAAACAGATTCACCCATTGTTAGACATGTCACCAAGAAAAAACAAAATCTGGAGATATTTTCAAAAAACAAGTGACAGTGCTGATTGCAAGGCGTGCAAAAAGTCTTTTAATACAAAAGATGGAAACACAAGCGGACTTCATCGCCACCTCGAAAAAAAACACAGCCAAGATTACGTTGAGTATTCTGAAAAAACTGACAACTCTCTTCTTCCTCCTCCTAAAAAGAAACAACGAACCATGGTCAAAATGCTTGAAACAAAGTCCAAATATGACAAAGACAATTCCATTCAAAAACAGTTTGACTCTGCAATGCTGGATTACTTTTGCATTGATCTAGCATCCTTTTCAGCAGTCGAAGGAAGAGGTTTTAAGAAATTGTTTGACATTGCAAACCCTAAACTGAGCCTTCATCACAGGACAACATATTCAAGAAAGCTTTCAATTCGGTCAAGAGAAGTTCAAGCTGGAATGAAGAGCATAATAACGGAGATTACGCCAAATCTAAAAAGTGCTGCATTTACTTCTGACCTTTGGACTTCTAGAGCTCAGGACAGCTACATCTCTTGGACTTTTCATGCTATTGACGAAAATTGGAGACTACATCACTGGACACCCCATGTCCAACAGTTCCCAGGCAGACACACAGGTATCTTAATTGAAGAAAAGCTGGAATCTTTTTTAGAAGAACTAAATTTGCCTGCTAATTTGCCAATGTACTGCATGAACGACCAGGCAAGAAACATGAAACTTGCAGTCAAATTGTCAAAGCGCCTTGACCAATACTTGTGCAACAATCATATTTTGCAATGTGCAGTTCGAGACTCATTGAGAATCAATTTTAGACAGTTACGCCAATCTGTTGATACAAGATGGAATAGTAAACTGGATTGCATGGCTTCTATCCTATATCTAAAGAGTGCAATTATCAGCTTATGTGCAAATGAAGATATTTTTTCTTCAAAGATCATCAGTGCATCACAGTGGGAATCAATCGAGGGAGCAGTAGAAATTTTGGCAGCACTTAAAGAAGCTACAGAAACGTGGTCGGCTGAGTCTATTCCAACAATTAACACTGTCGCTGATTCTCTTTATTTAATCCATGACAAAATTGATCAATTTATTGAGACGGATGGAAAAAATGGCTACGGTGTCTTGTATGCAAAAAACTTGAAAAGCTGCATTGAGAAAAGATTTACTCTTTGTCACACTGGAAACTTATTGAGTACTGCAGCAAACTACATAAATCCTGCTTTAAAGGGACTTAACTTGAAGCTCTTCAAAAAATTTCAAACAACAAAAGAATGGTTAGCCTCACAGGTTAAGGATAATGTTGAGTGCCAACCTGTTGCCAGAGTCCTTTCAGCAGATTTGTCCCCTAATTCAAAACTGAAGCGCAAGTTAAACGTTAGACTTGAAACACAAAAGCCAACATCTGAACTGAATCCTATTTTGAGTGAAATATGCCAATATGAATATCACCCTGATGCCAAAAAAGACTTTCCAATTCTTGATTGGTGGAAATTGCATTCAAATACATTGCCAGAACTCTCTTCATTAGCTAGACAAATTTTAGCTATTCCAGCAAATTCAACTAAATCAGAGAGAGTTTTTAGCTCAGGTGGAAATGTCGTCCGATCATCCAGACACAACTTACACCAAGAAAAAGTAGAACAAATCATCTTAATCAGAGAAAACATTGTCTTGTTGGAAAAGTTTTGCAAAAAAATTCTGAATTAATATTTTAAAAAGTTGTTTACATTTGACTAATGTCATTTGTGTCTATTTGTCAAAACCGTGTTTACATTTTTTTTTTCACTTGGATTTTAATAAATTTTTTTTCAAAAATTATTAAATTTCTCGTCTCGTTCTCGGTCTCACGAGAAGTACTAACTTCTCGTCTCGGTCTCGTCTCGGTTTGAAAAAACCTAGTCTCGCTCACGGTTACTTATTTCTGATCCTAGACAGTGCTCAGTTTCTCCACATTCACCCTTAGGTGCTTATGATCACAGTTTGATCTCTCTAAAACTAATATCTAATTCTACTTCATCACCTAAATCCCCCTATTATCGTACCTCTTACAACTACCTTAAAGCTGACTGGGACTCTTCCGTGATTTTCTTTGTGATGACCCTTGGGTAAAAAGGTTTTGTCTAACGCCAAAGCCCGCTATTCTCAAGTCATAAAATCTCGTATCTCATCTCAAAAATTAGACTCTCGTGACTTCTGGAGAATCTTTAATAGTATTAATAATAAGGGCAAATCTTTAATTCCACCTCTCTTGTATGGTTTGGACTTTGTCACCTCACCTAAAGACGAAACTGAATTATTTGCTATGAGCTTTTCATCAATATCATCTCTTGATTCCACTAGTTGCGTTCTACCTGATTTAGCCATTAAACAGGTTGATCCATTGCTTGACATTCGATCACTCCAGCTTCTGTATCTAAAATGATTTACTGCCTAGACTCTTTAACAGCTTGTGACCCGGACAATATACCTGTTATTGTCTTGCAGAAGTGTTCTCTGGAGCTGTCGTCTATACTCTCAAAACTATTCAACAAGTGCTTATCAGAGTCTTGTTTTCCAGCCTGCTGGAAAGCAGCATCTGTTATCCCCATCTTCAAAAATTCTGGAGAGCAATCTGATTCGTCTAACTACTGTCCCATTAATCTTCTTCCTATCATAAGCAAGGTTTTTGAATCTTTAATTAACAAATACTTAATCTCTCATCTTGAATCTAATAACTTACTTTCTGACCATCAATATGGATTTCGATATTCTCGTTCTACAGTTGATTTGCTAACAGTTATAACTGATAGGTTTTATTGTGCATTAGATAAAGGTGGAGAGGTTAAGGCCATTGCTCTTGACATTTCAAAAGCTTTTGATAAAGTTTGGCATGCTGGTCTTCTCCATAAGCTTTCTTCTTATGGTGTATCCGGCAACATCTTTAAGATTATTGAATTCTTTCTTTCCAATCATAGTATAAAAGTTGTACTCAATGGACAGCACTCTTCTTCTTATTCTGTAACTTCAGGGGTTCCTCAAGGTTCTATCCTTGTCCCTATACTCTTTTTAATTTACATTAACAATCTTCCAGATATTTTCATATCTAAGGTGGCATTGTTTGCTGATGATACTACCAGTTATTCTTGTCGTGATCAGAAACCAACAGTCTCTGATTGCTTGGAGGGGGCATTTGGCTTGAAAAGGATCTCACTTCTGCTACAGCATGGGGCTCACTGACTGGTAAACTTCAATACAGATAAAACTCAATTTTTTTTCAGCCAATTGTTATCGCATTAATTTAGATCTTTCTATATTTATGAATGGTGATGTACTTGATAAGTTACCTACTCTTCATCTTCTAGGATTAACTCTTACTTCCAATCTTTTTTGGAAACCATATATAAAATCAGTTGCAAAATTAGCATCTGCTAATGTTGCATCTCTTTATCGAGCTTGATACTTTCTTACTTCGGATTCGATTCTCTATCTCTATAAATCTCAAATCCGGCCTTGTATGGAATACTGTTGCCATATCTGGGGCGGATCTTCTAATGATGCCTTTTCTCTTTTAGACAAGTAAACATAGTTTTACCTGCTCTTGCTGCCAACCTCCAACCATTATCGCATTCTTGTAATGTTGCTTCTCTTTCTCTTCTCTACAAATACTATAATAGGCGCTGCTCTAAAGAGCTAGCGTCTCTTGTGCCATTTACTAAAGTTCATTTTTGTGTTACTCGTCAATCAATTAAGTCTCATCCTTTATCTGTGACTGTTTCTAAGTGCTCCAAAAACTCTTATTTGTCTAGTTTTTTTCCTCTAACATCAGCTCTTTAGAATTCGCTTCCTTCATCTTGCTTTCCTGATTCATATAATATGCAATCCTTTAAGTCGTCCGTCAATCTTTATCTTGCTCTACAATCTTCATCTTTTCTCTTCCTGTTACTTCCAACTTTAATTAGTGGTTGCTTGCAGCCTTCACCAGTGATAATGATGTTCACATCATTGTCACTGGTGGTGATGATCATCACCAGTGAATAATGATGTGAACATCAACATAATCATTTTCACTGATGATGATGATGTTGATGATGATGATGATGATGTTGATGATGATGATAATGATGATGATGATGATGATGATGATGATGATGATGATGATGATGATGATGATGATGATGATGATGATGATGATGATGATGATGATGATGATGATGATGATGATGATGATGATGATGATGGTGGTGGTGGTGGTGATGATGATGATGATGAAGACGACGATGATGATGATGATGATGATGATGATGATGATGATGATGATGATGATGATGATGATGATGATGATGATGATGATGATGATGATGATGATGATGATGATGATGATGATGATGATGATGAAAATGATTATGTTATTCAATTTGTTATAGTGTATTGCTATTTGAATTATTCAATAAATAAAATAGTTATCTCTTTTTAAAACCTCATATTTTGATATTTGTCACTTAAATTTTCAAATTGCTGATTACAGATCTGAGTTAATCAACTTTTTTTTTTTGGTAATTCTTAAAAGTAATGTTTTTGTCTAAGTTTTTTTATAAGTGCTCATAAAATACGTCACACTAAATTTATCTTTTGAATGGAAGCATGATCATTCTGCTCTGATCTGATCTGCTTGATCTGCTCTTTTGTGCAGAGATTTTCATTCAATGTAAAGCTCTTTTGAATTTAAATTACTTTAAATCTCTGCGTGGAAGCCAATAATATTTTAAAAGGTTGTTAAAACGAAAAGTTTAAAAAGGAAAAGACTTTAAAGTGAATTTTTTTCTTCTTTTTTTTTAACAAAAACAGGCTGGTTTTTATCTTTGTTGCACCAAATTAACTTATTAATAATAATTTAAATTATTATTTGATCAACAATTTTATATTATTAGTTTTACTACTTTAAGTATATTGAAATATATATTAAATTTGTTTTTATTAAAAAAAATTTCTAATAGTTTATTTATGCTAATAGAAACCAGTAACTTTTTTGCTTCAATATTTTTTGCAATAACAACCCTGAACCTTATATTAACTTTGATTTACTGAATAGATAAAGTACATCACAGTAAATATACTTATAAACTAAATCAAAACAGCCAGTTAAGGTTACTACAGTAAGTTACAGTTATTCAAATAATAACTTATCAACAATATTAATTTACTTAATATACACAAAGGCTCGCAAAAATTAGCCATATAAATGTTTCGATTTATATCTTATATGTTGTTAACATATAATATAAGCTTCTCACTAAAAATTATTTTAACAAGAAATTTAGAATATGGTAAATGCGATACCATTTTTTAAATTTAATTTAAAGCGATACCAAGATTAAACATTTTCTATAAATACGCAAGTTGTTTTTAGGAGTTTTTTAAAAAAGAAATCTATTTGAAAAAAAGAATTCTTCTAAAAAAAGTCTTTTAAAATTCTCTCATTCAAGTATTTTTGCATTTAAAAGTTGATTTTAAAAAAAGGGCAAAATTTAAATGTTCATTAATTATAAATTTAATTGCAGCGGCGTCCGTAATATCCAGTGGCATAGCAAGGGTTATTCCTTAAAGTTAAATGTATATCTAGCTACAGTAACAATATCAGAGTTAGAACATAGTGCAAATGAGGAAGAAAATTTTATTTAACTTGTAAACATTTTAAATAGAAATTTTTTTTTTGTTACTTTAAAATAGTTTTTAAAGTAGAAAACATTCTCCCGGAAAAATTAAACCAGCGATTATTGCAAACGTTAAACCAAAAATTGATTATTAGTTTAAATTAAAAAAAAGTTTAAATTAAAAAAAAAATTTAAATTAAAAAAAAAAAAAGTTTAAATTAAAAAAAAGTTTAAATTAAAAAAAAAAATTATTTTAATTCTGTTCAAGAAAATTTTTTTCGAAAAAAATAATTTAAGCATATTCTTAAACTTAGCAAAAAAATAAATAAATAGAAAATGAATCGATTTATTAAACCAAATTTTTTTCTCGCTTTTTATTACGAAACAATTTGAACAAAAAAATTGAATAAAAACATCAACTTAAAAACCATTTGAATGAAAAAATTATTCATACTTAAATTTTTAATAATACTTAGATTTTTAATTGTAATATCAATAAATTATAAAAAGTGTGGTATCTAATATTTTTTTGCTTTGACCTTACTCGTTTGGTCTATGCATACTTATGCATTTTTTTATTAATTAAATATTTCTATTTATTTAATTCATTATTATTATTATTTTTAAACATATTTGCTTTCAACAAGGCTGCAAGCAGCGACTAATTAAAGTTGGAAGTTACTGAAAGAAAAAAGATGAAGATTGTAGAGCAAGATAAGACTTAAAGGATTGCAAATTATATGAATCAGGAAAGCAAGATGAAGGAAGCAAATTCTAAAGAGCTGATGTTCGAGGAAAAAACTAGACGAATAAGTGTTTTTGGAGCACTTAGGAACAGTTACAGAAAAAGGATGAGACTTAATTGTCATTCAATTAAGTCTCATCCTTTTTCTGTAACACAAAAATGAATTTTAGTAGATGGCACAAGAGACGCTAGCTCTTTAAAGCTAGCATCTCTTGTGCCATCTACTAAAATTCTTTTTCTTTCATCTTATGCAGTGCCCGTAATAGTATTTGTAGAAAATATCTGAGAGAAATATGAGAATATCTGGAAGATCGTTAATGTAAATTAAAAAGAGTATAGGGACAAGGATAGAACCTTGAGGAACCCCTGAAGAATAAGAATAAGAGTGCTGTCCGTTATGGACAACTTTTATACTACGATTGGAAAGAAAGGATTCAATAATCTTAAAGATGTTGCCGGATACACCATAAGAAGAAAGCTTATGGAGAAGACCAGCATGCCAAACTTTATCAAAAGCTTTTGAAATGTCAAGAGCAATGGCCTTAACCTCTCCACCTTTATCTAATACTTGAAAAACCTATCAGCTATAACTGTTAGCAAATCAGCTGTAGAGCGAGAAGATCGAAATCCATATTGATGGTCAGAAAGTAAGTTATTAGATTCAAGATGAGAGATTAAGTATTTGTTAATAAAAGATTCGAAAACTTTGCTTATGATAGGAAGAAGATTAATGGGACGGTAGTTAGACGAATCAGATCTCTCTCCAGAGTTATTGAAGATGAGGATAACAGATGCCGCTTTCCAGCAGGCTGGAAAACAAGACTGATAAGCACTAGGGTGGCTCTTAAAACAACATTTTTGAAAAAAATCTGTTCCCACCCCTTTACTTTGTTCTAATAATACTAAAACACTAGGTTTAAAATTTTTTTGAACAAAAAATTATTTTAGGGGTAGCTCAAGACCCTTAAAAATTTGACTGGTCCCTAAAATTTTGAAAATAAAAGTTCTTCTAAAGTATGTCAACCTGGTACTCAAAAGAAGCGAAATTATATAAAAACTTCAAAAACAGTAATCACTTTACAAAAAAAGCATGTTTCAAAAAACTATTTTTTTAAAACTTGAAAATAATGACTTTTTTTATTTTCAGCTTAAAAACAATAGTTTTTATGCATTTATTTAAAAAAAAAGTTATTTTTTTGTAAATTGATTATTATTTTTAAAGTTTATTTTTATTTTGAAATTTTATAATCATATTTTTCAGGCATCTTAAAATATATATTTTTTGTACGGGGCATCAAAAAACTTACAAAAAGTACTACATTGTTTTAAAGTTAAATTTTCATGTAGAAGCTTAAATTTTTTAGCATTTTAGTCAACGTTTTTGAGTTCCTCTCCCTAAAATATTGTTGTGTGTGTTACATTCTATTTCAAAATGGTAAAAGTGTTACACCATTTTGAAATTGAATTTTCATAGAGATGTTTTAAATTTTTAGTGTTTTAGGTTTCATTTTTGAGTTCCTCTCCCTAAAAAATAGTTAGTTACAATTTTTCAACACTATTGAGCAAGTATTTCATAAATTAAAGGTAATTGTGTTATGTAATTAACTTAAAAAATAAATAGCGCTGAAAAAAATAATCAGAAAAGAGACTTAGGACTGAGTATCAATATCTCTAAAACCGTAAGGAGTCAGACATTAAAATTTGGAGTAAAGTTTTCTTTTATTAATATAAGCTTGTATTTCGAAAACCTGAGATGTCAAAATCTGAGATGGCATGGTGTCGAAAATTTATTTTTGGATTGATTTGACATGGAATAACCCTCTTTTCATTTCATGTCTTTCTCAGCACTTTTTCAAAAAGTGCTGAGAAAGGCATGAAACAAAAATTAAGTGAACAGGTTTTCTAAATTGTTTGCATTAGACAATGAAAAATTTATTATAATACTTTTATATTTGTTTCTTTAGGTTGGTGGAGCATCGGTCTTATGATGTTCAGCTTGTTCAGTAATTTATTTATGACAAAGATTTTAGTTGAAATAGTTGCATTGATTGGAGATGAAGCTTATAAAACACGTGATCCATATACTCGAGCAATAGAATGCGCTTTCGGAAAAAAAGTTAAATTTTTTTCTTCGATCATTCTGCATTCCTTAAACATATCTGTGACTACAGTCTATTTAATACTTTCTACAGAATTGTTAATTATGTTTTTTGATGAATTTGCTCCAATATTGACAACCACATTAGGTTTTCGTCTATGGTTGTGCATACTTGTAGCTATTTTGATCCCAATTACTTGGTTAGGAACACCTAGTGATTACTGGATTGTTGCTTTGTTTGCTTCATTCACAACTATATGCTCTGCAATACTTATTTCAACCAGCTTATTGCTGAATCGTCCTTCTGATATTAGCAAGGTCCCTGTTCGTAATGTAACACCTGTGTCTTTTTTCTTTGGAATGGGGTCTATCTTATTTGCATTTTGTGGAGTTCCATTTCTGCCAAATATTCAAAGTGATATGAAAGATGGGAAAATGTTGTTTAAATCTTCTATTTTTTCCTATGTTATTGTAGCATCAGTTTATGTTCCGATTGGAATACTTGGAATTGTTTTGCTAGGTAATAATATCAATCCCAATGTTGTTATGAATGTTATAGACCAATCTAAAAGTTTACAAAATGTTTATTTGAAAGGCATTTTAAAAAAATTGGCATATACTGCATTAGTTCTTCTTGCTGGACATTTTTTATTTGCTTACAATCTTGTTTTCAACAGTCTTGCTCAAGAATTAGAAGAAATACTTAAAATAAAACGAGGTGAGTATTTTTGAAGGTATTTTTAATTTTAAAGTTTCTAATTATTGAGATTTATACCTTGTTACAAGTTTAATTCTACAAGTCTATTTACTGAATATACATAAAACAACTCTATTTATTGAGATTTATACTTAAGTTGCGCAATGTGATTTTATTTTAGTATTTTGTTGGCAAAGATGTCTTCTACGAACAGTTTTTGTTTTATTAACTTTAATTCTTGCTCAAACCATTCCCAAATTTGAAATTATCTTATCATTGGCTGGTGGTGTATTGATGACCTCACTCTCCTATATTATTCCTTCTTTAATGTACATTAAGCTTATTGATAATGTGAGTATTTCTTATAAATGCATAATGGCTGTTATATGTACAGGTGCTGCAATAGCGTGTTTTGGTTCTATTTATTCAAGTGCCATAAAAATTTTTAATTTTTATAAAAATCCAGTCTAGTTACTTATTAGTTATGTTTTTTGTATAATACTAAATAGTTATTTAATACTTTTTATGTATTAATTTTGATTTTTCTTTTTATGAAATCTTTCGCTTTCTTTTTTTATATTAGAATTTTTAACAGACTTTTCTTTACTTAGTTATTTAGTTCATTTGTGTAGTCTATTTGCTAATAGATTTTTTTAACAACCATTTCTTTAATATTTGATATGAATTTTTACCTTATTCAAATGTTAATATATTGGATGCAAATGTTAATATATCTCAATATATTGGAATATAAAACGTTTACACGTTTCTATTATATTTCTTAATACTTGTGATGAATTTTAATGTACATACCTTAAGATGAATGTAATTAATTTTATGTGCGTTTTATGTAATTGACGATAAATGATTTTATTTTGTGTACGTTTTTGTGTAGTGGTGAATTTATTTGGTGTATATTTGTGAGAGTGATGATGAATGATTTGCTTGTGTGTGTTTTTGTGTAATGATGATTTTAATTTTTTTAAGTAACGGTATTTATACTTTGTAATTTGTTTGTTTTTTAATTGAATATTTTGTATACAAGTTATACTTTGCTTTATATTTTTATTCATACTTCTCATAAAGTGTTTATTTAATGCCCACGTTACATAAAGTGTTGTGACGTGGACATTAAATGTTTAAAAAAGACTTTTTTTTTATTCTAAAAAATAAGGGGCAAACGATCCAAAAATGTTTCCGTTTACAAGTCTTATTTCTTACTTCTAGTAGCAGTATAGTATAATAACTAATATTTTGAGCCTTAAGAGTTAAAAACCTGCTGAATCTGAAAATTGTGTTATTTTAACTTATTTGGTAGATCCAAGATATTTAAAATAATTTTGATGTATATATCGAAAGAAAAATAAAAAAAATAAAGTAAAAACATTTATATAAAATCTCTAAAAATTATCAGAAGAAAATGAATTATAATTCATTTGAATAATTTGAATAATAATCACTTTTTCTGAAAGAAAAAAAAAGAAGAAAGTTTTACAACAATATTAAAATGATTTTCAGTCAAATTGTCAGGAAATATGATTGGTTGTCAGGTCAGGTGTATGGTCATCATGACCACCCTGCTACTGGCAACAATGCAGCCACTGAATTACATATATGTAATTCAGTGCAAACTGTTTTATGTCTTGCTGCCATGTGGGACTCGCTTTCTAAGGGAAAGCTAGATGAAGATTACTTCTCATTAATACAATCTAATATTTATCATGCTGATAATAATTTTTTTTTGTCTTTTTTATAGATAGAGGTGTTTTAGTTATTGTGTTAGCTCACCTGTAATTTACTATATGTGTGTTCTTTACTATATGTGTGTTCTTTACTATATGTGTGTTCTTTCTAAACTCTGGCTGGTCAGGGTCTGGCTGGCTAAACTATGGCTGATTGAACACCTCTGGCGCGGTGTTCAATCAGCCATAAGTTACTATATTTATGTTTGTGCTCTGCTTAAACCTTTTATACAGCGTGAGCTTAGTTAACAACTAGTGACTTCAACTATAAAACTTTACCTTACCTTTATGTTCACCTTTATTTCTAGTATTCTGTTAGGTAATGGTAATATTTTCCTAATGCATTTCCGAAAAATCCCCATCAATGTTTTAAAGTACTGCTTACAGGAAGTAACTTTTTTTAACGTTCCGGGCCAGGTCAAGTTCAGGATCATCACAATTAATCTGCTATTAGTAACTTGTAACACAGTACTATTTGCCCCTTGCCCTGCTGCCTTTTAGGTTTTATTTTTTTATGCAAGGGCTACGAGAAACAAGCTCCGTCTTAAAATCCTTTTTGGGCTCCTAGTTGAGTAAAGGCCAGAGATGGTGTCTCAAAAACACTTATCTTGGGCAGATATTAACTGTATCTAGCTACTGGCTTGTACACGGCCTCCTAGGCAAAGTCTTTAGGGGTAAGCAGAATTATAAATGTACCTTAATGGCTCTATGGCCAGCTGGTAGTAAGGTTTCCCGAACTCTGTGGTAGCTCTAAGAGAAGCTAGTTTCATAAACAGCTGTAAAATATTAGAGTATTAACAGTGCCATGTTTTCCACGACTAATGTTAATTCTCTGTTAATTCTTTTGATGTACATTGTTAAGGCTGCATAAGGAGCTCTAAGCTATGACTTTGGGTTAATTAGCTGGACTAAGACCACAACATAGCCCATTGCTTAGGATGCTGTGCTATCTATGAATAAGTCAAGTTCTTTTTAAACTTAAACCATGTCTAAAGTAACCAAAAATATTAAGGACAAATCCGCATCACCTAACTGTTTCAATATATCTTTCACAAATATTCGTGGTCTTTAAAGTAACTTTCCAACAGTTGAATCTAACCTCTTTCAACATTCACCAGACTTGCTTGCTTTTTGTGAGATCAATTTAAATTCTGATGTTCCTTTTTCAGATCTTAGTATTGATGGGTACTATCTTTGATTCGCAAAGAGTTTAATAGATATATTCTTGGCTTATGGGTATACTTACGAAAAACTATTTTTAAATGGGGTTAGCTTCTTTTTTTTAAAAAGATTGAAATTCGTAACCTACGATAAAAATATTACTTAAAAAATTTATAATTAAAAAAACGATTCGTTTAATTTTTAATAGTGGTCTACCACTTTAATTGTAAAATTTGAATGCGAGATTAGTTCATTATTCTAATCAATAAGTTCAGGGAGAGACACAACATCAAATAGAGTGTAGCTTTTTTTCTGAATCTTACACTTGCACCGCCTAGCTCTGAATCTCTTTTAGCCTAGTATCGTCTACTGGCTACCTCTTATAGATGACAATTTGGGATGCAATTTAACTAATGACGTTATCGACATTTGTGAAGCATTTTTAAACAACTTTAGGATGGTCTAATTACTTCACAACAGCACGCATTTGTTACAACCTCTTAAACTTACAGTCGAAGGACCGATGAAATCTATTTAAATTATTTAGAAAACTAATTACTAAATGGAAAATTGGTGAAGAAAAGTATCATTCATTGATTAAAAAAATATTTTCTCAAGATTTCAACTTAATCTCGAGCCTACTGTTAGGTCCTAATATCTAGGCTAATATGAACCAAATAGAAGAGTTTGCTTTAAATGAGTTTAAGTATCTGTTTTCCTCCCACTAAACAGAAAAAAAAAATATTAACAAGATTTTAAGGACAAGCATTTTTAAATCTTCTTAGAACTTAGTATTCCCATTTAGTTCTTGAACGTCTAGCTGAACTTCGAGAAGCTTAAATGTCTGGGTCAGTATCGCGTGAAAAAAAAGGTCAAAGTTCCATTAAGAAAAAGTGTTGCTGGAAGATATTGCAAAAGATTCTGCAACAAAATAAAAACTATTTTACCTAATGACTTTGTAATAAAAAAAAAAGAACTTCTACATAAAACTTTATTAGTTTTAAAGAAGTAATTGATTATAATATGCTTTCAAGCTCCAATATGTATATAGAGCTACAGGAAACTTCTGCTAAAAAATTTGAGAGTATACAGAAAGACTAAAGTGAAACGTTAAAAATAAAGGATTTATTTACTGAAAAAAAGAATTTGTATACTAATGTTTATGACCTTGATGATCCTGTTTTCTATCAAAAACAAGCACACAACAAACAAAAAAATAATTAAAGACTACTTAAGCAGCTATGAATTAGATTCTAATTGCTCTTAACGAATGATTCTACAATAGTTGCGACCTCTGAGTATCCATTAGAGTTTAACATTTTACCGTTTGAAAGTATTACAATAACCATTTATATTTTACAATTTTTACATTAGAAACGACAGGACTTCTAAAAGATCATGTGGATCTTGTCATGAAGCCCTTTACAATATATGGTTAATTTTTGATAAAAATACAATGTCTTAAGTGAAATAATAATAATAATACAACTTTATGCAGAAAAATGTAAAAACCAAGATAAAATTTTAAAAAGCCAAGATTAAAAAATAAATAAAATATACAAAATAGAACAACAACGAACAAACAAACAAACAAAACAAAAAAACAATCAAAAATAAATCAAAATATTTTCAATTAAAAATATAATTCTTTTAAGTTTTTGTTTGAATGAAGCAAAAGTCAGTTGGGTAGAAAAATCAAAATTTGGTAAGATTATTTTGTTCCAGAGATAAGGACCTCGATAAGAAACAAAAAACTGGTCTTTGCTTTTATGGCAAAAAGGGGCAGTAAGATTGTTATTAATTCAAAGATTATATTTGTTTTTAGGTTTCATACAATAAAGATTTTGTAATACGTTTGGCAACAAATTTTCTCTACATTTAAACATGAAACATAAAATGTTAAAGACATTTTGTTGATATACATTTAAAATATTCATTTCTTTAAAAAGTTGTTTCGTATGAAAAAACCGATTTTTAAAATTTATTGCGCGAGCTGCGTGTTTCTGATGAAGGTAAAGAGATTTTAGTTTTGTTCTATGAGTGCTTCCCCATATAATATTCGCGTAGTTTATATGACAATGTATAAATGAATAATATAATTGTGTTAACTGGTGTTTACATAATATATTTCTTGCTTTATAGAGAATTCCGATGCATTTAGCGATTTTATTGGAGGTATTATCAATAGGATTTCTCCAATATAGATTCTCATCAATATATACTCCAAGAAACTTAGTAACTTTTTCTCTTGTTATTATTATATTATCGATTAAAAGGTCTGGCATGATATGAGGCAGTTTCTGTTTTTTTGAAGGTGGATAAAAAAGTGTCCATTTAGTTTTTTCTATATTTAGAGACAATCTATTTTGTTTAAACCAAACAGATACTTTTTTTAATTCATTTGTCATATTAGTAAAAAGCATATTATTATCTTTATGAGACAAAAACAAGTTAGTGTCATCTGCAAAATTTATTGTTGTTAAGTTTGATGATTTATGAAGATCATTTATGTATATTAAAAAAATAAGTGGACCAAGTATGGATCCTTGTGGAACACCACATGTTATATTCATTAATAGATGAGATATAGAATCTTTATTGTAAACAAACTGTTTACGGTTAGTAAGATAACTTTCAAACCATAATAGGGTTTTATCTTTAATACCATATGATATTAGTTTTTTTAACAGAATTTGATGATTGACAGTATCAAATGCCTTAGACAAGTAGAGTCTTTAAAAGAGTCAGTTATATTGCGCGTTAGTTGAAGAATGGTATGCTCGGTTGAATTATTTTTTTTGAAACCAAATTGGTTTTCGTATAGAATTTTATTTTTAACAAGATATGAGTAGATTCAGTTGTACATTATTCTTTCTAAAATTTTTTGAAAAAACTGGAAGAACTGAAATAGGGCGATAATTTGTTATATTTGTACGATCCCCTGTCTTAAAGATTGGAGTTACTTTTGCTATTTTTAGTTTATCTGGAAAAGACCCTTGTGCAATGGATGCTCTGAAGATTTTATAAAGAATATCTTTTATAACATCGTAGGAATCAATCACAATATTTGTGTTAATATCATCATACCCAGTAGCTTTATTACGTTTTAATGACTTAAAAGCAACCTCAAATTCATTAAAAGTTAACTCAGTAAAATTTAGATTAGAGCTTATTGATGTTTCGAACTCATCAACAGATTTATCTTTAATAAATGAAATACTATTACTTAATTTTGTACCGATAGTGGTGAAAAGCTTATTAAATTCAAATGCAATATCATTTGAGTCATTTATTAATTTGTTATCAATTTATATAAAATTTGGGAGTAAATTTTTATTTGGTTTAAGTTTTCCAGACACCTCCTTCATGATTTGCCAGACGCGTTTTGAGTTGTGCTTATATTTATTAAGCAAGTTTGAATAGTAGGCTTTTTTTGCATTTTTGCGAAGCTTTTCAAATAAGTTTGTATAAGTTTTATAATTTTGTTTATGTTTTTCAGATTTTGATTTTAGGTATTTTATGTAAAGCTTCTGCTTAATTTTTGACGATTTTCTGAGACCTTTAGTAATCCAAGGAGATGATATTTCTTTATCGCTTAAAACTATTTCAATTAAAGGAAAATTGGAATCATACACTTGGTGAAAAGTTTTGAAAAAATTGTCGTAAATTATGTTGATATTATCATTAAAGTTAATATAACCCCAATCTACAAGTTGTAATTGTTCTCTGAAAGAATTTAAATTATTATTATTGATAAGCCGTTTTTTTATAAAAACTTTTCCCTGCTTTTCTTTTTTTAAATTAACACATATAGAAAAAAAAAATCGGGAAGTGATCGGAAACATCGGTTTTTATAATTCCTTTTTTTAGCGACTTATTAAAAAAATCGGTTGTTAAAATGTTATCAATTAATGATGATGAATGACTTGTGATTCTAGTCGGGCGATTAATTAAAGGTATTGTTCCAGTTTCAAATAAACCATTAAAAAATTTTCTCGAACTTTGATTTTCATAATAATTAAAGGAGTTTGTGTTGAAATTCCCGATCAAGTAATTTTTTTTCTTTTCAAGATCAGTTTGCTTTATTATGTTTTTTAGTAAAAATTTGCCAAAGTTTTCAATTCTTCCAGCTGGTGGCCTGTAACAACAGCTTATTAGTATATTTTTTGAACGCTTATTGATAAGTTCTATTGTTAAAATCTCTTTGTTTTCGCCAGAAACACACATTTCGAGTTTTTTTCGTCAGTTTCAGTCGTTTCGTCAGTTTCAGTCGTTTCATTTTTTCTTCAAGATTTGAAGGAAAAAAAATACACCATATTATTTTGTAGGCTGAGTTGAAAATATGGATAAAGATAATTGGAATATTAAATAGTTGAGACGAGATCTTGATGCTTTGAATCCAAGAATCATCAAAAAACCAATAATATATAATAATGTGTGTATAAACGTATATATAATAAATATATATACGCTTATACGCACATATACATACATAAAATTATATGTATATATATATATATATATATATATATATATATATATATATATATATATATATATATATATATATATTTATATATATATATATATATATATATATATATATATGGGTATATCCACTATGGAAGAGATAAATTTCGTGATTAAAAATTTCTTGTTTCAAAAGGTTTTATTTCTTTAATTATAGTTTAAACACCTTAAAATTATTGTTAAAATAAATTTTGAGTAGAAAATGTTTGAACCGAGTAGATAAATTTGATGAATGTTAGCAATTGTGAATGAATCAATCGCCACGTTTCGTGATCTCTTACATGAAGTAAACTGGGAACTGTTAACTGATTCCAATGACGTTAATGATGGCTAAAATTTTTTTATTCGCATGTTTACAAGACAATACGAAAAGGCTTTTCCAAAAATAAAAAAAATTGTTAATTCTAAAAATTTTTTAAGTCCGTGGATGACGAGCGGACTCATTAAGTCGTCAAAAAGGAAACAGAAACTTTACCAAAAATTTTTAAAAAAAAAGAACTACAAAAATGAAATCAAATACAAAAAATATAAAAATTCTTTTGAAAAATTAAAAAAGCAATCCAAAAAAAATTACTACTCTTCGTTACTTAATAAAACATTTGGAAATGCAAGGAAAACATGGAATGTAATTAAAGAAATAACAGGAGTGGGAATTGTGAAAAGTGATAATCTTCCAAAAAGATTGCAAAGAGATGATAATAGAGGAGATGCTTTTGTTAATAAAGAAATTGCTGAAACATTTAATAGCTTTTTTATAAATATAGGAAAAGAGCTTGGCGGTGCAATTCCTGAGGGAAAAAAATCATTTAAATTTTTTTTGAAAAAATCTGATTCCTTCATGGAGGAGTCGGAGCTTTTAATTGATGAACTTCGACTAGCAATTAGTATGCTGAAAACAAATAAAAGTGCGGGTCTGGATGAAGTTAACCCTGATGTTGTAAAAGCGGTCTCAGATATTATAGAGAAACCTCTTTTTAAAATTTTTAATCTTTCCCTAAAAAATGGCATTTTTCCTGACCAACTAAAATTAGCAAAAATAATTCCGATATACAAAGGCGGCGATGACTCAATAAAATCTAACTACAGACCAATTTCCATACTTTCTTGTTTTTCCAAAATACTAGAGCGTATTATGCACAACAGACTGTACAATTATCTTGAAAAAAACAACATTCTTTATCATAAACAGTTTGGATTTCGCAAAAACCATTCCACGGAACATGCAGTAATTGATCTTGCCAACCAAATTTTAAATGGTTTTGATAACGACAGTTACACACTCGGAATTTTTCTAGATCTAACAAAAGCATTTGATACTGTCAACCACAAGATTCTAATTTATAAACTACACAATTATGGAGTAGTTCACTCCAATTTAAAGTGGCTGCAATGTTATTTACAAAATCGTAAACAAGGAGTACCATATGACTTAACATGTTCCCCATTTGAATCAATAAATTGCGGAGTTCCCCAAGGATCAATACTTGGACCCCTGCTGTTTTTAATTCATATTAATGATATTTATTTGTCTTCAAAAATACTTAATTATATTATTTTTGCTGATGACACAAATGTTTTCTTTTCTGACTCAAATTTAAAAAATATTTTTTATATTGTAAACACAGAATTAATATATCTTAATGAGTGGTTTGAAGCAAATAAACTTTCATTAAATATTGAAAAAACGAAATATATTTTGTTTGCTAAGTCATCTAAATCCGAGAACCTTCCACTCAAATTACCTGAACTAACAATTAACAATATTAAAATAAAAAGAGTTTTTTCAATGAAAATACTAGGAATAATTTTTGATGAGAATTTAAATTGGAAAAGCCAAATAAAGCTAGTCGAGAACAAAGTTTCAAAGACCCTGGGGATTATGTACAAGACAAAACATCTTTTAAATAATTTATGCTTAAAAAATTTATACTTTTCATTTATACATAGTCATATTAACTATTGTAATATTGCCTGGGCAAACAATCATTTATCTTTCCTAAAAATTATTTATACAAAACAAAAGCAAGCAAGTAGATTAGTTTTGGGCGCAAGTAGATACGAAAGTGCCGAGCCGTTACTCAAGGAAATAAATGCTCTAAATGTATACAAACTAAATATATACCATAACTTGTTATTTATGTTTAAACTTCAAAATGAAATGATTCCAAAATATTTTTTTAAAAGTTTCACTCGAATTAATCATAAATATGAAACAAGACATTCAATGAGTAATTACTACATCCCACTAACATCACTCAAAAAATCTGACTTCTCGACTATATGCCGGGGACCACGCTTGTGGAATTCGGTTCTTGACGAAAATATGAAAAAAATAAAATCTGTTGCTACATTTAAAAGAACTATAAAAAAACACTTACTAAATTTAAACATTACGTACATTCTCTCATTTTTTTGAAAAAAAAAATCGAAATAGTTTTGTATTTTTAATTTTTTATGTACTTTATTTAATTTTAATATTGTATTGAATATGTATATGCATATGAAGCGAATTAAATTTTTTTTTTTTTTTTTTTTATTGTATTTAATATGTATACGAATATGTACAGATTTGTAATTTTTTATTTGTTATTTCATATTTTAACTTTATCTTAAATTTCTTCTTTTTTTAACTTTAAGTTCTTTTTTTAACTTTAAGTTCTTCTCTAACCTTCTAAAATTTCTAACCAATTTTTTTTTTTTAAACTTAATAATTTCACTCTTTTATGTAATATTGGAAAATGTAAAATTTAATTGTATTTTTTTTTTTTGTGTATTTCACAAAGGAGCTTGATGATAAGTCATTTTGACTTCTACTTGCCCCAGTCAGCTTGTAATTATATATATTTGTTTAAATTTATAGATAACATTGTAAAATGTGTAAAATGACGAAATAAATAGAAAAAAAAAAAAAAAAAAAACTGTTTGTTCTTTTTATTATTCGAAAAAGTGAGTAAAATTTGAGGGCGAGTTATTGCAATATTTTAAACAAAACATATCCATATTTTTGTTTAGAAAGAATCTTTGAGATTACATATATGTCTTGAGTAAAAAAACTTTTACTCTTTAAAAATAATTCAAGTGTTTTTTTGTCACATACACATCTGCAAAAATTACGTTGCGTCACTGAACTAAAAGCTAAAAAAGTTTAATTATCGCAATGAAATTATGCTTTATGGCGAGGTTTTTTTAGAAATTATATATTTTAATGTAAACTTTTAATCATTACTAAAATAAAAATTGGTCGAAAAGCATTGTATTAACATATAGTTATAGTTTAAAAGCTGTTGCGTCACTGAACCCATCGACGGGATAATTAGCGTTTTATAAAATAGCGCGGTAAGCAAGTCAAAATATCATCCAAAAGTTCAGATTTCGTTGTGGGTTTTCAAATTTTTCAAATTCGAATAAATTTTTGCATTTTAGTATTGTGAAGGGCTATTAGTAAATATTAGTAAACTTTTGGATTTATGTTAACATTTTCTTATAAAGTTGTAAATTTTTAAGAAATGGAATCAAAATTAGAAGTAAAAAAAAACGTTATGCAGAATACCAAGCAATTATGTTTCTCGGAATGCTGATAAAAAGAAAGTAATGTCCAGAGTTAGATCTAAGAGATATCGAGAAAAATTGAAAGCCGATCCTAATAAAAAAGCAGCTTATGCTGCTAAAGCAAAATTAAGAGTTTTAAAAAGTCGCGCTTTAAAAAGAAAACTTTTAAATCAATATCAAAGACCAAGCTCATCTTTTAAAAACGTTCAACAAAGAGGAAAAGCATTGAAAAAAGTTTTAAAAGCACTACCAACTTCAAAGGAGAAACAATCTGAAGTTCTTTCTATTCTTTCAAATAGTTCTGCATGTAAAGATAATTTTGGTCTACCTCCAGCATGTTCAAAGCTGTATGGTCTTTCTGAAAGCGATGTTTTAGCAGTTGTAAACTTTTATAATGAAGATGAGGTTTCCCAAATATCACCAAACAAAAAAGATGTCACTCGAATTCAATTATCTGACGGAAAAGCAAACAATGTTCTGATACGTCATTTATATTATACGCTAAAAGAAGCTTTCGAGTTATTCAAGGAAAAGGATCTGCACATAAAAATTGGACTCAGCAAATTTTGCGACCTTCGTCCACGCAATGTAAAATCAGTTACAAAATTTCGCATAATGTTTGTGTTTGTAGTTTGCATAAAAATACGCATTTGCCTTAAATGCATTAACAAAATCAATTCAAGCGCCTTCAATCAAAGTTGGATCTGAAATGATAAATAACTTTGTTTGTGAACCGTACACATACGATTGCGCCTATGACAAATGCGTTGCATGCAAAGGTATGAAACAGTTCGATAAACACTTGCAAACTGTTAATACATTTGGTTTCGAAGTATCCTGGGACAATTGGAGAAAGCCTGAAACTAAAACATATGCAAACATTGAAAAAATTTCAAAAAAGTCTACTGTAACAGAACTCATTCAACACATATCAGCGATGAGTGATAAGTTCGTTAAACACGCATTTGTAAAGAAAAACCAATTAACAATTTTTAATAAACTGAAGGAGGTTTCGATGAGTGTTAATTCTGAAATTGCGGTAATCCAAGTTGACTGGGCTGAAAACGCTAGGTGTTTCTATCAAAATGAGCCACAAGCGGCTCATTTTGGTCAAAATCAAGTTTCTATCATGACCCTGGCAGTCTGGAACATTGAGTTAAAAACATTTGGCATAGTTTCAGATTCAACTGATCATACTAAGTCTTCCGTTATACCGTACATTGACAAAATCCTTCACTTTATTCCTGATCAAGCCAAAGAAGTACACATGTTCAGCGATAATGCCACTTCTCAGTTCAAAAACAAAAGCATTTTGGCTGCAATGGTTGTGTTTAAAAAACGTTTTCATAAAAAATTCTTGTGGCATTTCTTTGCAGCGATGCACGGGAAAGGAGTGGTTGACGGAATAGGAGCTACTGTTAAGCGAATTGCAGCCCTGAGAGTTAAAACTAGTCAATACGAAATCGGGTCAGCAGCAGATTTTGCGTTAGTATTACAAGATTTGCAAATATCTGTAATTCACATGTAGGGATGGCAATCCCGGGATCCCGGGATCCCGAAATCCCGGGATTACAGGTAAATTCATGATCCCGAAATCCCGGGATTAGTCTCTAAAAATTCCCGGGATTTCAGGATTGTAATAAACAATAAATAAAAACAAAAATTGATTAAACTTAATTTATTTATTTAAAATGTCTAAATTTTCGCTATAAAATTTGTTGAGCTGCTTATTCTTCATGCAATGTTTTCCTTTTATTTTTTAAATTCTTAACGTTGGCGTGATTGTCACAAGTTCTTTAACATTAAAAGTTATCAAATGCGGAAGGTATATTAAATAAACTTTATTTATTAATTCGAAGTATAATTGTTGTCACATAAGATCATTTTGAATTATGAATAAAGATAATTAGTCAATAAATAGCTTAAAATATAACTTTTTTTTTTCAATAAGATTATACTACGCTGAATTCAACAGCACAAATCTCATATGGAAACATTTTTTAAAAGGAGCAGATGAAACAGCCTTATGCAAAGTAATTACATGCAAAAAAATATTAAAAATTGCTGGTGGTTCAACGAAAGGTCTTCATACCCATTTACTTTCCATACATAAAATTAAATTAACATCGCAGGAATCAAGTTTATCCACGACACCTATAACTTCAAAAGAATTATTAGAACCGAAAAATAAAAAACCGAAAATCACAAGTTATTTTCCAACAACATCGAAAAAAGATGAATGCCTACCTGAAGTATTTGCCCGTATGGCAGCAAAAGATGGTATATCATTTAATACAATTTGCGACTCTTCTGATATACGAGCTGGGTTAGTTGCACGAGGCTTTAAAAATGTCCCAAAATCACGAAACACTATTTGAAAAATGGTGTTAGACTACTATGAACAGGTTAAAAAACTAGTTATAAAGGAAATAATTGATCAAATATCAAGAGGCTTCAAGTTTTCCTTAACGCTTGATGAGTGGACTTCTTTTGGAAACTGCAGATACATGAAGGTGAACGTACACGAGTTGAAAAGTTATTAGAATTTAGGTTTGATTCGCATTTTAGGATCTATGCCAGCAGAAAAGTGCGTTTCACTTCTAAACGAAAGACTCAACAATTTTAAAATAAAACTTGAGGACGATATCATTGGTATTACCACGGATGGTGCAAGCGTCATGAAGAAACTTGGAAAAATTATAGAAAGTGATCAACAACTATGCTTTGCCCACGCTCTACAGCTGGCAGTAATATCAGTTCTTTATAAAAATGACCCCAATTACTTGGAAATCGATGAAATTTTAGATAATGAGCACACTACCTTTGCAAGTTTAGAGAACCACAGTGATGAAGAAAAAGATAATGATTGTATTAATGACTATGCTTCTGAAGAGGAAGATTGTATTCAAGATTCAAATAATTCATTTTTGTTTAATGAAACCTCTGAGGTTACTATTAAACACCAAGTTTTTGGACCTGTTATAACAAAGGTCATGAAAATTGTAAAAATCTTTAAAAGGTCCCCAACCAAAAATGAAAATTATTTACAAAAGTACGTAAAAATTGAGTTTGGAAAGGTCATCCATTTGATTATGGATTGTAAAACCCGATGGAGCAGCTTTTGCTTATGCTTGAAAGATTTGACAAATTAAAATATTGTGTTAAAAAGGCATTTCTAGATTTAGAATTGGATTCCAAAATTGACGATTCAATTAAGATGGACGAAAATGAATATAAAATTGTATCTGATTTAGTAGCACTTTTGACTCCTGTTAAAGCCACTGTGGAAGCACTTAGTCGACGAGACGCAACTTTAATTACAGCTGACATTGCATTAGAGTTTATGTTGACCAAAATAAAAAAACAAAAATCTGAAATTGGGAACAAACTGTATGCTGCTTTGAGTCACCGAATTAAAGAGAGGAGAACACCATTAAGTAGCTTAGTTTATTATCTTCATAATGGCCAGGTTACATCAACGAAAATCACATATGTTTTTGTACCAAATACAAGTAATCAAAATAAAAAGATTATAGTAAGCATGATAAAGCGTTTTTATCCCGCAGATATAGCATCAGCAGCAGACAGCAGTTGTGATGTTCAGCTAAACCAGGTTTTAAGAAGCGACGAAGGTGATAAGAAAGTCAAAACAATTAGTGAACAATTAAACGAAGTTATGGAAAAAGGATTGATAGCTATACGAACAACACCTATAAGGGTAGAAAGTATAACTTCTAAGATTCAAAAAGAAATGTTTTTATTTGAAAGTGGTGGCACAAGAGGTGATCACCTTCAAAAAGTGTATAACTATATTCTATCTATACGACCAACAAGTGTAGAGTCTGAACGAGCATTCTCAGCCGCTGGGTTTTTATGCTCTAAAAATCGAACACGATTAAACGATGAAATGATGGACGCTTTGAGTTTTTTAAAGTGGAGCTTTCAAAACGAATTATAACTCTTATATATTAATGTATACTTATATTATTTTTAAACATTGTTATTTTGTGTTATCGTTTAAAGGTTTTATTTATAGTTCAAATTACTTTACTTCATCAGTTAAATTAATCATATAATAGTGTTTGATAATTAAAAGTTCTTCGCAGGCTTTATCTTCTATGATTGTAAGTTTTTCATTCAACCCCGGGATTTCCCGGGGACAAATTTGTAATCCCGAAATTCCGGGATTGAGAATTTCCGGGATTTTTGCCATCCCTATTCACATGTCAGAAAACGATACAAATTACTTTACTTCATCAGTTAAATTAATCATATAATAGTGTTTGATAATTAAAAGTTCTTCGCAGGCTTTATCTTCTATGATTGTAAGTTTTTCATTCAACCCCGGGATTTCCCGGGGACAAATTTGTAATCCCGAAATTCCGGGATTGAGAATTTCCGGGATTTTTGCCATCCCTATTCACATGTCAGAAAACGATACAAGACAACAAAAAAATGAACTTGGATTCAGTTCAATTTTAAGTTATTCAAGAAAAATCAAAGGTATATCAAAATCACATTATTTTTATGTTCAGAATGATAACGTTGTTCCGATGCTATTTTCACCTGAGTATAATTAAAATTTATTACAAAATAACAAAACTTTTTAAAATGATTTTAATTTCGTCTTTTTGTTTCGTCACTGAACGTAGCGTTACTAAACTGATAGTTTTTTTTCTGTAAAATAAAACGATATGAAAACTTTATTGTTTGTAACTTTTTTTATGACTACCTTATTGCCAAATGAATAAATTACAACAAAAAACTCTAATAAGTCAAGCAAGAATTTCAGCGAAAACTCCATTTAAAAGTATGCTGATAATAAAACACTTTTTTCCGCGTTGCGTCACTGAACTCATGTTTTAATTTTTGCTATGTAGCAGTTTGCTATGTAGCAGTTAATACAATTGTGTTTAGTTTATATTATAAAATTTTAATTCAAGATTGATTTAGAGTAATAAAAAATTATTTTTGAGTTATAGAAAAAATTCTATTAAAAAAAATCTCTCCCCATGATGCGTCACTGAACTATGGAATTGGCCATACATATATATATATATATATATATATATATATATATATATATATATATATATATATATATATATATATATATATATATATATATATATATATATATATATATATATATATATATATATATATATATATATATATATATATATATATATATATATATATGTATACACACACACACACACACACACACACACACACAAACACACACACACACACTAACGATATTGTATTAATAGCAATTATATTTCGTGTTACTCGATCAAGTCTGGATAGAACTCATTTCATTTACCTTATAAATCCACTTATACATTTTTATTTAAATAAAAAATATTTAAATAAATTTCGTAACTAAAGAAAATATTGAGTTAATAAATATTATATATGGACTTTCGAGGAAAAAGATTTTCCTTGTGATCATAGAACCTTTGGAAAAGTCATTGACAGAAAAGATAAGAGTTACAATTGCAATTCCCAATGATATGAGAGCTACCATTTCTGTTTTATTGACAAAGTTTAGAACCAAATACAAGTTACAACGACAAGACTAATCTTTCACAAAAAAAAAAAAAAAAAAAAAAGCTGGTTAAATACAACAGTCAATTTTTAGATTGATACAAAACGTACAACTTAATAAATCAATTGATCAACTTGACGGAAATTTTAAAACACCTCATAAGTCAAAAAGATGAAGAACTGAGGAGAGAGCCCAAGCGAACTATCGCTTTCTACGGAAATGAGACTTTGATCATCAAAAAACTCAGATGCTGAGTTTTTTGATTTTGAAGACATTTCATTGTTAAATTCATTCAAAGCAAAAAACACAAGGAAGACTTGCAACTGTCATCATTGCCAGCCTTTTATGATGTAAATGAAAGTAGCACCTCTATAAATTGACAAAATTTTTACCTGTATTTAAAAAAATCACACAAAAGCAGAATGCATAAATACATATTATCCAACGTATTTAGCTGTAATGTCAGCAAAAAAATGTTGCTACCCTCAAGACAACGTCCTAAATTTTACCTAATCAGAGCAGAGGTACTGTTACAAGTTATATTAACCCACACCGTTTAAAAAGTTTTACCGCTGAACCGTGACAATATTACATTTACGAGTAAATTGGGGCTTCAAAGAAACATCCAGACAAACATTTATAAAATGACGTTTACATATCCAAATATACCAGATGCAAGTTCATTTTTTACTTCACTATTTATCATTGCGACTTGTAAGTGTAAATTAGAAACAAAAGTAGAAAAGATTTTGTGGAGTCATACGAAGCTGCCTTCAACCTTCTTTTGCCAACCTCTGAAGTTGTGAATTTAAAAAGGAAAATTCTTTAAATGAGTAGCGCTTTTTGGCAAACAGATCAAACAACTCCAGCCATTAAAACAACCTTTTACACGAAAAATGTTTTAATTCAATACAATTCAAGTATGAAAATATTTAGATAGTCAAGCATGCAGTTCTATCACCAAAAGAACGATGTTTTGAATGTTGTATTTATTTAGGATACCAAAAAAAAAGGGAAGTGGCAAGCGCGTAAAGGACAAGATTAGCAGGAAAATCCAACAAGAAAAGCCAGCATTCAAAAAGTATTTAAACAGCAACTACGAATTTCATTTGACATAGGAAAATAAGAGTTGGGCAGCACAAACGAAAGAAATACTGCTCGAAGTTTTTTTAAAAACACTTAAATTTTATCCACCGTTTCTATGTGATTTTGCAGACAAATTTGAGCGGACATGAAACCAACGTTGAAAGGTTTTTAGCTTATGCCTTAGCAACTGTCAGACTCTGCATCAAAGATTACTCTGGCACAACATGCCAACATAAGTCCTAAATTGCTGATCCACGGGCCAGATATTTTTCGGCCATTATACCCATCGGTCAACGCTCAAAGGATGCTCAAGAATCGATGAGTTGGTAAAGCGCCGCTACTTTAGTGACTATGACCTTGTATTATTTTAATAAGTGCCTATGGTCTTGTATTTCTAATTTAGTTATTTCTGTAAAGTGATAAGAAGTAGATGGTAGTGAAAATCTTAGTTAAGCAGCCACCACCAGGAGCTTACAGACTACAAAATCTAAGTAAATATAGTTATTTTAAGAAACTCTGATGCCTGATAATGAAAGACAAAAAAAAAAAAAAAAATTATATATTTATTAAAAGTTAAAAAACTTATTAATTATTTTACAATTTAAAAACTTTTAATTTCACAGATAAAAAAAAAAATTTCGAAAAAGCAAAGGTTATAAAGAAAAAAAAAAATTTTAATCTTAAAAAAGCAGTATAAAAATAATATTAACATGATATAAAAATTTATTTTATAATATTAACATGATATAAAAATTTATTTTTTTAAATAACCTGAAAGCAATAAACAACTAGACTGGATTTTTATAAAAATTATAAATTTTTATGGCATTCGAATAAATTGAACCAAAACACACTATTGCTGCAAATGTACATATCGTTGCCATTATGCATGTATAAGAAATACTCACATTATCAATAAGCTTAATGTACAATAAAGAAGGAATAACGTAAGAGAGTGTGGTTATTAGTACACCACCAGCCAGCGATAAGATAATTTCAAATTTAGGGATGGTTTGGGCAAATACCAAAGTTAATAAAACAAATATTGCTCGAAGAAGACATCTTTGCCAACAAAATACTAAAAGAAAACCACATTAAGTATTGTGATAATGAACTAACTAATCCTTATTTAATGTTTAAATAGGGCACAATACTTTTATTTATTTATTTAATGTTTAATCAGGGCACAATATTTTTATTTATTTATTTACGTTTAAATAAGACACAATATTTTTGGTCAATTTATTTAATAATTCTTAACGATTTGTAACAATACTAAGAGAATACTAAAAAAATTGGTATAAAAAAAATGCATTAAAAAAAATTACTAACCTCGTTTTATTTTGAGTATTTCTTCTAATTCTTGAGCAAGATTGTTAAATATGAGGTTGTAAGCAAATAAAAAGTGCCCAGCAAGAAGAACTAATGCAGTATATGCTAGATTCTTTAAAACAACCTTCATATGACCATTTTGTAATTTTAAAGATTGACTTACAATATTTAAAATAACATTTGGGTTGATATTATTACCTAGCAAAACAATTCCAAGTATTCCAACTGGAATATAAACTGATGCAACAATAATATAGGAAAACACAGAAGATTTAAACATTAATTTGCCATCTTTCATATCACTTTGAATATTTGGCAGAAATGGAATTCCACAAAATGCAAACAAGATAGATCCCATTCCAAAAAAAAAAGTTACAGGTGTAACATTACGAACAGGGACCTTGCTAATATCAGAAGGAGGATTCAGCAATAAGCTGGTTGAAACAAGTATTGCAGCGCATATTATAGTGAGTGAAGCACCTAATGCAATAACCCAGTAATCACTAGGTGTCCCTAACCAAGTAATTGGAATCAATATAATTACAACAATGCACAACCACAGACGAAGTCCAAGAGTAGTAGTCATACTTGGAACAAATTCATCAAAAAACATAATTAACAACTCTGTAGAAAGCAATAGATAAACTGTAGTCACAAATATAGTATATGAATGCAGAATAAATGTTGAAATCAATTTTGCTTTTTTTCCAAAGGCACATTCGACTGCTCGAGTATATGGATCACGGGTTTTATGAGCTTCTTCTCCAATTAGTGTAATTATTCCAACTAAAATCTTTGTCATAAACAAATTACTGAACAAGCTGATCATCATAAGACCGATGCTCCACCAACCTAAACAAATTAAAAATAAAAATATTAGAACAAACTTTCTATCAAATACAAACAATTAAGAAAACCTCACTTAATTTGAACAAATAAATGCATTTTGATAGATAAAAAAACTGTAAAAATCTACAAAAATGGTTCTACAAATGTTATTTGTTGAAAAAATTGATATTCATTACGTAGTATATAAAATTAAAAGCATAACGACTTTCTTTATAGATTTACCTATTTTCAAAAAAATTATTTGAAAAAAACAACAACAAACAAACAACAAAGCAACCACTAAACATTCAACTTCTTTGAAACAATTTAAAACAAAATTTAATTGGAATGATTTTATTCATTTTCTTGCAAAAAAAAATAAGACAATGTGGCATACAGTTGAATATTTTTATAGTTTATAGATTTTATGTTTTACATATAAAAACAAGATATGGCTTTGCAAAAGAAGCTATACCTGTAAATGCTATTTTTACAATGCCATATCAGCCAAGGTATTGCAATGCCTTACCCCCCATTATAATGTCACTTATTTTTATTACTCAATATTCTTCTGTTATAATTTTGTCAGCTTTTTGTAGCAAAATGAGAATGAACCAGACTATCTTTACAATTTCTTTTTTAAACTATTTTAAGGCCAAAGTTTGCAAGCTACTTTTTTGTCCATTTAATAGTTAAGTTTAGACTATTTTTAAATGATTTATTACCCACTAGAATCTTAACTTTAACAATCAATGTTATCTAATCTGCATAATGTTAACACTTATATTCATTCAAAATAAGTTACAATGTAAATCGAAACAAATAACAATTCCTGAATATAGTAAACAAAATTTATCTGAGTTGTCACTGTCCAAACAATCCTCTAACCATTGAGTTTGGGGAATGTTTGGACAGTGACACATTATTTGCTCTTAAACGATAACTTGTAATAGTATAAATAAAATTCCTGCAATACATTTGTACATAATATTAAAAATGAAAAGTGCTTCCGTAAAACTTTGCAATGCAGTGTTATTTTATTGAAAATATAAAATTTTTTGATTTGAATCATATTAGACATTTCATAAAAACGTACACTTGGTAAGTAAAATAGTCATCAAAGACTGATAATAGCGAAATTAAAAGGAAATATTAAAATCGTAATAACAAATTTTTAACAAATTAAAAATTAATTTGAAAGTGGTTTAGAAGATTTCAAAGAAAACTAATATTCTATTATATTACTTTTTGCTCTAACATTCATAGTTTTTTAATTAACTTGCATTTTATATGTGCAAAAGAATTAAATCCATTTTTTATTTTGTAAAAAGTTAGGTAATTTATCTTTTTATAAACTAATATGAAAGAAAAAAAGGTAAAACAGTAAAAAAATAATGTTAAAAGACAAAGCCAAGAAAAAAAAAACAATATTCACATATATTAAAAAAAAATAATTCTTTTAAGAGAATACAAAATAAACTATATTATATTATTAACATTTATTAAAAACAGAAAGAAAGAGGACCAAGAACAGAACCTTGAGCAACACCACACTTGATAGAATAAGTACTATTATTAACAACCTGGTGTTATTATGTAAAGCCCATTTAAAGATTGAAAAAACAAAGCTAAATAATTCTATTCAGAACTACCCTATATATATATATATATATATATATATATATATATATATATATATATATATATATATATATATATATATATATATATATATATAAATACAGGGTTCAAATTAGGTGTCAAACATGCTGCCTCTTAGGACTATTCTTGAAACCTGCTAGGGGGGCAACAAATCATTTTTAACTTTATATTTTATTTAATTTTATAATTTGTATATATATATATATATATATATATATATATATATATATATATATATATATATATATATATATATATATATATATATATATATAAATACAGGGTTCAAATTAGGTGTCAAACATGCTGCCTCTTTGGACTATTCTTGAAACCTGCTAGGGGGGCAACAAATCATTTTTAACTTTATATTTTATTTAATTTTATAAATTTGTATATATATATATATATATATATATATATATATATATATATATATATATATATATATAAATACAGGGTTCAAATTAGGTGTCAAACATGCTGCCTCTTAGGACTATTCTTGAAACCTGCTAGGGGGGCAACAAATCATTTTTAACTTTATATTTTATTTAATTTTATAAATTTGTATATATATATATATATATATATATATATATATATATATATATATATATATATATATATATATATATATATATATATATAGATCTATAGTTTGTTGGCTTTAAGAAGAGCGGAAGGAAAAAAGTGATTCTTACGCCAACATATACGTCACTTATAATTACTATTAACTTTCGTCTAACATTTGCGTGTTGGACGAAAGTAAAAACCATTAATTTAATTACAAATTAATCGTTTTTTAAAAAAACCACAAAAACGCAAATTTAATTGACCAGAATGTTTTTAAAACATTTTGAATGTTTTTAACAATATAAACAATGTTTTTATTTTAATTTTTTTTAATAAAATGTTTTTATTTTTATTTTTTTTAATAAAATGTTTTTATTTTTATTTTTTTTTACTGTAAATCATGCGCGGAGTGTTGCTACATCGACTATCTTATAGCCTGACTCGCAAGGGAGTGCTGCTACATCGACTGACAAATAGCCTGACTCGCAAGGGAGTGCTGCTACATCGACTGACAAATAGCCTGACTCGCAAGGGAGTGCTGCTACATCGACTGAGGGTTTGGTTGGGGCAGGCAGTCTATCATTATTAAAAAAAAAAAAATTCCGGTCTTGCATTTTAATTTTTACTTTTTGTCAACAAAATATGGAAAAAACTTTCGGACAACATCTAAGGGTTCTATATATATATATATGTATATATATATATATATATATATATATATATATATATATATATATATATATATATATATATATATATATATATATATATATATATATATATATATATATATATAAATACAGGGTTCAAATTAGGTGTCAAACATGCTGCCTCTTAGGACTATTCTTGAAACCTGCTAGGGGGGCAACAAATCATTTTTAACTTTATATTTTATTTAATTTTATAAATTTGTATATATATATATATATATATATATATATATATATATATATATATATATATATATATATATATATATATATATATATAGATCTATAGTTTGTTGGCTTTAAGAAGAGCGGAAGGAAAAAAGTGATTCTTACGCCAACATATACGTCACTTATAATTACTATTAACTTTCGTCTAACATTTGCGTGTTGGACGAAAGTAAAAACCATTAATTTAATTACAAATTAATCGTTTTTTAAAAAAACCACAAAAACGCAAATTTAATTGACCAGAATGTTTTTAAAACATTTTGAATGTTTTTAACAATATAAACAATGTTTTTATTTTAATTTTTTTTAATAAAATGTTTTTATTTTTATTTTTTTTAATAAAATGTTTTTATTTTTATTTTTTTTTACTGTAAATCATGCGCGGAGTGTTGCTACATCGACTATCTTATAGCCTGACTCGCAAGGGAGTGCTGCTACATCGACTGACAAATAGCCTGACTCGCAAGGGAGTGCTGCTACATCGACTGACAAATAGCCTGACTCGCAAGGGAGTGCTGCTACATCGACTGAGGGTTTGGTTGGGGCAGGCGTCTATCATTATTAAAAAAAAAAAAATTCCGGTCTTGCATTTTAATTTTTACTTTTTGTCAACAAAATATCGAAAAAACTTTCGGACAACATCTAAGGGTTCTATATATATATATATATATATATATATATATATATATATATATATATATATATATATATATATATATATATATATATATATATATATATATATATATATATATATATATATATATATATATATATATATATAAATACAGGGTTCAAATTAGGTGTCAAACATGCTGCCTCTTAGGACTATTCTTGAAACCTGCTAGGGGGGCAACAAATCATTTTTAACTTTATATTTTATTTAATTTTATAAATTTGTATATATATATATATATATATATATATATATATATATATATATATATATATATATAAATTATTTAATCCAAGTATTAACACTTTGCACATTACTATAAATAAAGTTTATTATGATGTTTATTATGCATTTGAAGTCAAAACATGAATTTAGGTCAATAACTCAATTTAAAAATTTTTGTTCAATATTTTCTCCAGTTTTTTCTTTTAATTTACACAAAACATACTTATCACAATAAGTAATAGTAATAAACATTTTATAATAATAAAATAATAATAATAGATAATACAGCCTAAGATAAAAAAATATTTTCACTAAATGTGTTTTTAGTTATTATTAAAACCTCTAAACTTCTCCATGATGTGATAACTATTTCAAAAAATCCTGAAGCACATATTATTTGTTGTTTGTATTTAAAGTCAGAATATTAGTTTATGCCCAGTGATAAGACATAAGTATATATTTACAAATGTTTTTTTTTCATATTAAATGTTGATCTATTTTATATACACAATGCCATATGCCACATATGCCTTACTCTGGCTTTCAGTGTAGAGCAAAATAAATGACATACAAATGTTATTTTCATATCTTGAATAAACTTTCTGCAAACCGCTTATCCTAAAAAAATTATATAAAACAATTTTATATATCTCTCCTCAGGGATTAACTATTGATACATATGCATATATTTCTAGACAGAAACATCAATATAAAAAGTTAAAAGTCAAAACTAAATAAGCTTATAAAGAAAAATTTGTGGTAACAAACATAAACTTAAAAATTGAAAGATTAAAAAATATCTTTAAAAATATTTAAATTTCTTGATTATCTCCAGAATATTTCATAAATATTTAAAAGAACAACAAGACATTCTAGGAATGATAGAAACTATACATACTTACACACCGCATTCTCGTTACCTTCAATGGACATTATAGAGTTTTAATTTGGATTGTTATAGTCTATATTGAAACTGATTTTAGAACAAAATCAGAGTTTCTATTCAGAATTCAAGAAAAAGTTGAACCTTTAGTCATTTAAAAATTTGAAAAGTTACACATTGTTTAGAGTATATAGCCAGTTAAAACTTGTATTTGCTAGTTAAGTTTGTAACTTAGCAAATCGAATGAGAAAACTAATTTATCAAAGAAATGGTGCACTTTTTAGAATGTGTTGTAATAAAAGATAAAGAGTGGATCAATTTTTAATAGAGGCCTTGATATTGAAAGGATTTAAGATTATAACAAATACTTTGGAAGAAAAATATTTTTATGAAAATAATTAAAAAAAAAAAAAGATTATTACTTTAAATGAAGTGAAAAATTTCATTCCTAAGCTTCTTTTCATTTAATTTATGCCATAAAAAGTCTTTTGTCAAACAAAAACCTCATTTGAAAGGAGAATAAAATAGCTTACAAAAACCGCATGATATCTCTTTTACTCTGGAAAAAATGATTTTTGAGTTTTGATAATATTACATAGTTAAAAATAAAACAATTAAGCTTAATTATCGATTTCTCGTAACAGAGAATATTGTATTTTGAACGTCACTATATTTTCCTATCCAACCGAGCTAAATTTACTGTAAAATAGTAATCATAACCTGTATTTACAGCTGCATCGCCTATGGCAACAACACCTCCACCAAGAATTTCTCCTACAATAAATAAAATTGCTAACTGCCATGATAAACCTTTTTTACTTAAGTATGGTAAAAGTAATTCTTTTTCTTCATCCTCAATTTGGAATTTTGTTTTCGTCACTTTTTCGATATGATTTTCATTCTCCATTATTGTTATTAATAACTTTTAAGATAAATTTGCATTCATTTGTTATTAAATTGAGCGTTAATACGATAGTTCAGATTCTACCAATTGTCGCACCTTCACTTTTAAGTTGACCAATAGGACGTTTTTAAAAACAAATCTTATTAACTGATTTTATTTTGTTTTTGAATCGAGAAGGGTGGTGAGATGGGACAAAATTTTTTGTTTGGCACTGCGCTTCATAATTTCAAAAACCATCGAAATAAGGTTGAAATTTTAGTCCACTAAATTGTCTTGGGAAATTATTGCAAAACCCATTGCTTAACCATTGAATTAAGGTAAAGACATTGTTTTTCTTAATGTGACACTAATTGTCCCATACCACGCCGTGTCAGGGTGAATTATGACAACAGTTGGGGTGAAACGGCACAAATTAGAAACAAATAATTTTGAGCCATATTTTATTTTGTCTATTCTACTCCATACCAATACACAAATTCTACTTCATACCAATACACAAAGTTTATTTATATTTAAGCAAAATAAGATAACATTCTAAAAGGTCGCCTGACTTTTGAATTGAGTCAAAACTACGTCGATTAGAGGGTAATTTTTTTGCTGTTTCTTATCTTTACCTTCCTTTTTTTTTTACATCTTGATAAACTTTTAGCTAGTTTGTTTCTTGTTGGTGTGCTAGTCAATACCAGAGACTTGAAACATTTTTTTGTTTACACTTTTTCTCTTTGCCACCCTCTCATCCGCTTTTGGATATTCTTCTGCTGTCCAATGGTAGATAGAGGTGCTGATTCGATGTTTCTTGAATTTTCAGAAATGTCATATATCGTCATCGGAATATTTAGATGTGCCTTTAACAATGAGGCACGCGCTGCCTAGAATCTGGTGGGTTGTATAAATCTCCAAGGAGATTTATACAACCCACCATTGTAACTATGGTTCCCCTTTTAGTAGAACTTACCTGTCCTAACTGTTTTACTCCTTTACCAGCAACCACTTTCGCTGGCTTAGGAACAGTTGTAAAACTGGTTTCATCAATAATGTAAATACAATCAGCATCAAACTTATATCGTTTCTTCACATTGTCAAGGTTTTTGAAGAAAGTATCTACATTTGTGCGAAAAAAATAATTTAAACTGAACTTAAAATGTGCTAAAAAATATTTATCAATAAAACAATGCTTACTGTCTTTACTAATCAGTGTAAAATTTCAAGACAAAGAAATCTCTTATAATTAATTTTTTTTTCTATAAAAAAAATAAAGTTTTTCTGCTCACTTGCTTTTGTTGTTCACTTGCTTTTTTTATTAAAAAGTTAATTATAAAATTTAAAATATAGTAAACTTAAAAATTGATAAAATTGAACATGAAAAAATGATAAAGTGTCCTGTTTCATCTCAATTCTTCTGTCCTAAGTCTCCCCCATCACTGCAGGTGTGAGAAAATCTTTAATTCATATAGTTCTCCTAATCATATGCCAATCATATTTCTTCAGTAATTAAATTAGACATAGTAATTAAATTAATTAAATTAAGGTGATTAATTAAAAACTATAAACATAAAAATATATGCAAACAACACATAAATAATTAATATTATTGATGTCTTCAAAATCCAGAAAACTTGTTAAATTTTTACATATTCACAAATAATTTGAAAAAAGAATAAAAAATACTTTTGAAACTCAATAAACACAATAGTATAAAGTAGTATAATAAATAGTATAAAGTAGTATAATAAATAGTATAAAGTAGTTATTATAAACTTATCAAAAATATAAAAAAAAACTTGAGATATTGCAATGCTCTATCTCACCTTATGTCACATTTCATCCCTTTCTCCCCAAATACTGTGGAATCTCTCTAATTCGAATCTCCTTAACTCAAAAACCTTTCGAATTTGAATTTGAATTCGAATGGATTATTCAGGCAGTAAGATTCTCTCTGTAAATCGAACTTTTTTAATTTCTGACGTGTAAAAAACTCGTTAAACCATCGAGCTCTTTTTACAAATTTTGAATGTTTTGAGTTTTTGTAAAAACGATTAGCGTGAATAATTTTTTTCTGTTTAAAAAAAATTATGGCATCAAAGAGAATGCCTAATAACACAATTTAAGGCAGAAATACAAAATTCTACTGGAATTGGAAGAATGAAAAACAAACAAAGAGTTTCGAAAATCTTTAATTTTCCATCAAACACTCTTTGAACCTGGAAAGGATTGGGTGGGGTAAGATCACCAAGCGTACGTATGCATGGGCAAAGGGGGTATAAAAATGTACGAGGAGCAACAGGGGGTAGGAAGGGGGTCCAAATCTGGAGATTTTTGCGTATGTAACATGTGGATGGCCCCAAAAGAAGTTTGACGCTTTTTTGAAAATTTGGCTAAACGGGTGAAAGTTGATACGTATTATAAAGCCAACAAAGCTGTACTTAAAATGTTCAAACTAATGTGAGGTGATAATGTCCCAATTAGTGGTTTGCTGGTAAAAGAAAAAACTTTGCATTTTTGAAAGAGTTAAGCTTGAAAAACGTCAAACTTCGGATGGATGGCTAGATAAATTTAAGAAAAAGTAAATTAGTTTCTTATTTTATTTTATCCAATTTATATGATTAACGACTTTACTATATAGGGTAACGAGGGGCAAAATGAGACACTTAAGCTATATTTTATCTAATACAGACCGTCTAAGAACTTTTGAAAAAAAAAATTTATATTTTTCAAATCTTCCACCATCCTAATATATAATAACCTTACATAATATGAGTTGCAAAATTGCAGCGGTTTGGTCACCAGAGATCATTTATTGACAACACCTATCCTGTCTCATTTTGCCCCGCTAGGTGGGGCAAAATAAGACAGATTTTTTTTTAAAATAATTCAAATAAATAATGATAAACAAATCAGATTTTTAAGTGGTTTAGCAATATATATATTTTATTATATAAAGCTAATAATAATACATAATATATAATCAAACAAATATAATACATAATCAAACTGTCACTAGTTATTCATATAATCAAATCCACTGTCACTAGTCACATAAATCATATAATGCTTTACCAGTATTAACTGAAATTAACATCAGTTTGTATAAGCCCAAGTTGTAAATTTTAAACATTGACTCTGCTTCAACACTTTTGCAGCCATACTCCACAATCCATTACAAAAACATTCACAGTTTTCAACACTTAAACTTTTAACTCATTCTTTAGCCTTTCCTAATGCCCATTTATTTCCTATTTTATGTTCTTTTAACTTTTTTGATTTTTCAGAGGATTCAAATAGTGATTTTTTATAACGTGGTGTTGTTATTATCTGTGATTCTTCTCCTTTTCTTGGTAATACTTGGTGATCTTTGAAACAGCTAAAATATTAGAAAAATAGGGTATAACTAAATTAAAATCAATATTTTCTGAACATCCTGGCGACAAAAGGAAATAATGTGCTTGAATTAACTTGTAAATCAATTTTATCAGGTTTATGATCCACAATGTATATTATAAAAAATTTAAGCGGTTTAAAGTAACAGTTGTCATTACGCCTCGTTAACCACTAATCACAGAAGAAACACAATGTTTTCCTTTTATTGTTATAACTTTAACAAATTTATAAGCAGTTGTAATGCCTGATTCATCACAATTAAAAATTTGATGAGGTTCAACTAGTACTTTTTCATAATAACTTCTATATCATTGAAATAGATGTTCACAGAACTGCTGTTTAAACCATAAGCACAATTTAAAAACAACCCTTAAGGCTTTCTGATTGAAAAATCTAGATATCTCTTGAAAAACCCACTTACAATCTTTAAAAATCTCTTCCTGCAACACCATTATATTTATTAAATGGATGAACTATTTTGTACTTTTCAACATACTGGCAACTCGTTGAATGTCACTTATAAACAATCCATTTCTTTTATGTAGTTAACTAATTGACTTTCAGTATCATCTGGCAATACTTAAATTTTGGTATCATCTGGCAATAGTTAAATAAAGCAAGTGATTTTTTATGCATAATAATAGTCTAAACTGTGACATTTATTGTAAATAAAGATGCTGTGTAAAGCATCTTTATTTACGATAAATGTCAAAGCTGCTATTCTCAATGAGATTTATTTTAATTTTAACATAACATGCTCCGCTCAGAATTGCCACACTTAGTTTTTCTCATATAGTTTCTAACCATATTTAACTTTCTAAATAAATATGGTTGATAGTGGCAAAAAAAAAACAACCCAAGCGTCTCGTTTTGCCCCGCAACATGTTGGCATCGAAATTGTGTAATTTTCTAATAATTTTATCATAGAAATAAAATATCAATATATGGAAATGAAAGAGCAATGCCTCAAGATGAAAAAAAAAAACACTAATTTTGAATATAAACTTTTTTTTCACTCCGTAAGATAAAAAAACACCGAGAAAAATCAAAACAACAATGGATCAAAATTCGTAATTATCATATAGCCAAGAGGTGAAATGGCCGCTGTTCTCTTTATCTACTTTATTTCAAAGTGACTCAAGATATTTTTTGTAACAATGAATAATTTAAGAACACTACTAAACTTTTAAAAACCATTAAAACAATAAATTGCGAGGTTAGGATCATTATAAATGTGATCTGTCTCATTTTGCCCCGTCTTACTCTATGATAATTTTATAACTTTTTTCTTTCATTTTTTTAAGAAAATAAAATAAATATTTTCCAGAATTGACATTCTGAAAACTTGCAAAGACGTCAAAGTTACATTCAAATATTTTTTTGATTTTTTGGTATAATCAATAAGATCAACCCTATTTTACTTTATTTCTGTGTATACCTCATAAATAGTATAATAACAGAGATGTTTCGTTTTTTGTTTTGAAGATATACTAATAAATTTTAAATAAAGACATGCTGCTTTAAATGTATAAAATCTTATTTTGACAAACTTTATTCTATTAACTATTCTATTAACTAATTCTATTAAATATTCTATTAACTAATTCTGGTTCGGCCATTAAGGCCAAACCAGAACTAAAGCATTATGCGTTAAAAAAACACAACATGACAATTAAATACAAAGCATGACAATATGGTTTTCGATCTTCTTGTTCTACTGCTGACTTGTTAACTAATGCAACTGAAAGATTCTATTGTGATTAGATGGAAGCGGCAAGGCAAGAGCTATTGCTCTTGACATATCTAAAGCCTTCGGATAAAGTTTGACATGCTGGTTTTCTCCAATAAGCTTGTTTCATATAAAATACATAACCGTTTTAAATAGTCATCCTCAAAAACCGAAACTTTTCTTTATTTCCAGTAACTTATAGGGTACCTTAAGGTTCTATCCCTGATTCTGTTTTGTTTCTTATCAACATTATTATCTTTCTCTACTCAACTTTATACTCCTGTCTTGACAAAAAGTCTTCTCTTAATGATAACTCAGAACAGGCCGCTGATCTTAAATTTGATCTCGCTTCTGTAAGAGATTTGGGCTTGCAATGCCTTGTGAATTTTAACTACAAAAGAAGTTGTTTACGGCAAACAACTATCGTAATAAAATAGATCTTTCAAAATTCCTGTACTAATGAATGGCAACCTTCTTACTGATTCCTTTTCTTTACCTATTTTTAGATTATTATTCAATACTGACCTCTCATAAAAACAATATATACAATTGGTTGCAAAGTTAGCCTCTGCTAAGGTTGTTTCTCAAACACCATCATGGTTGCTGCTAAAAGAAGCTATGATCTATAGTTATTAAATCAAACTTATACTTTATCTCTAAGCTGTAAAAGTTGTATAATATTAATTTAATATACTGGCTCGATAGTTTTCTGTTGAAGGAAAACTTATTTTTTTCGAAGACTTTGCGGAGTTATTTAGTAATAAGAATAATTCTGAGCTAACAAATATGCGTTAATTTTTCTAAACATTTTGCTAATTTTATTGAATCAAACGAGCTCGTGTTAACCGTATATCATAACGAATTAATGTTTATCGATATGAAATTAGCTCTTGTTTATCAATAAAAAATAAGCTCATGTTTATCGATATAATCAAACGAACTTTTTTATAATTAATCAAAACCAAAATTTAATGATTTTCTGAAAACGGGTCCTTAAAATTTTGAAAAAAAAGTCTTTCAAAAGTAGGTCAACCTGGTACTTAAAAGAAGCAAAATTAAATAAAAATTTCAAAAATAATTTTAAATAAAATTTTTTTTTGTTTTAGAACTTATTGATTAGAAAAAAAACTAAATAAATATTAAAGAATAAAAATAGACTAAATATTAAAAAAGTGCACTTTGACAAGTATTTTTGACAATGCTTTTTAAGGAAAGTATATAAAACACATAAAGGAGGTTCCAGTACAAAATTCTTTTAAAACTTGCTTTTTAAGGTCACCTCAGTATACAAATACATATATATATATATATATATATATATATATATATATATATATATATATATATATATATATATATATATATATATATATATATATATATATATATATATATATATATATATATATATATATATATACAGGAAAATAAAATACACTCCGACTATATTTCGACAAGAAATTTATCTTCAGTAGATATTTTAATATTTAAGTGACGAATCCAGGAATTTTTTTTATAGAAGGAATATAGGAGGAGGGGGGGGGGGGGGAGGATATAGGGGGATGGGGGACATACCTCCATCCCCCCTATATCCGTCACTGATTGTAAGTACTGACATTTGCTCTGCGAATAATAAAACTTACGTAATTATAAAGTTTTTTATTTTTTAAGTTTCAAAAATTAAAATTATTTGCCCCGTCATAAGTTATAGCATGAATAATCAAAGACCTCCACGATTGAACTAGTTGTCTGGAGCTGCTCGGAGAAAAAGAGCAATGGTTCGGAAAAAAATCGAAGCAAAAACAAACGAACGCTTTTAGATTGCGTTCGTTGTACAAATAATAATGGTAAAAACAAGCAGGTAGTTAAGTTATTTTTAAATCTTGTGACATCCATGAAAGAATAATAAAAATAGTTCTGTCAAAACAATATTGTTTATAGTGATATAGAGATCGGTATCAATGAGTCTAATGAGTTGCCAGATAATAACTCCAACAAACCTTTTCTTGCCAATGACATTGATGACTCCTAAAAAATATGGATTTTGAATGGAATGAAGGTACAAATTGGAGAAAACTTTCTTTCCTCTCGAATTGAAAACAGATACGATTCACTTAAAAAATCAAAAGTCCTTTGATCATCAATTAGAAATACAAACTGGACATGAAACAAACCGATGGAAAGTAATTTTACAATGCATTCTTGAGCTTTTCTAGCATCAAAAAATTTAGCTTTTGGAGGTGAGAATATTGTTTTTAAATTTTAAATTATATTTTGGGTTGTTTTATTTGTAATTTCAAAATCGAAATTATAAGTTATAATTGGATATAAATATAGATTACAACTTTGATTACTTTTTGTTTGCAATTAGGATCTAATCAAAAGTTTTTCAAAAAAGGGAATGGAAACTTCCTTGGAGCGCTCGAATTAATTGCTTGCCACAACAAAACGTTACAAGATTACATGCACTTTATTGCTAAGCACCAAGAAGAAAACGCATGCAAGCTCATTACTTATCCTGGAAATCAAAAAATGAGTTTATTGAGGAGTGCGGGAAATAAGTGGTTTGAGAAGTTATTCGAGAAATCAAAAAATCAATATATTTCACCATCATCATGGACAGCACTCCCGATTTGTCCCACAGCAAGCAAATTTCTTTTGTTTTTCGTTTTTTGCATTTCAGTGATAATTAGCTATGGTAAATCAAAAAAAGGTTCCTTAAGCTAGAAGAAATTAAAAAGAAAAAGTGATCTGATATAACAAAGTTGATATTGAATGTGTTGGAAGAGAATGAACTTAGCATAAAAAATTGTCGTGGCTGCAACATTTGCGCTAATATAACAGGTATTTACAATGGAGTACAAGCTTTGATCAGGCAGATTAATCCAAATGCAATTCTTATTCTTTGCTCTGGTCACAGTTTTAACTTATCTTCAGTAAACGCTATAGAATAATTAGCTCCTGCGATATCCTAATTTGGAAATATTCAAAAGCTATACAATCAATTTAGCTGCAGCGCAATTCGTTGGAAAGTTCTTCAGGAGGAGATACATTATACTTACTTTCTGTTACACAATGGAGCTCAAGGGATGAAGCAGTCATGTCACTAGCAAAAAAGCCAAGAGAGATCTTGAAATCATTACATCGTCTAAAAGAGTTAGACCTTCCAGGAGTAGTAACAAAGTGCATTATCTAATTAAATGGATAAGTTCCTTTAGATTTGTTGTTCTCACTACTTTTTAGATTAAATGTTCGATGGCAGTTAACAATGTGAGTCTTCTACTTCAATCCACTTAACTCACTCTTGATGATGAAGTAAAGATTATAAATGGCCTTTTGACGGATCTGGATTGAATCTGTTTGTCTTGGGACCTGATTTTGATAGAAGCAACAGATGTTGCAAAGAACTTGAAATTTGATGAAATCATGTTATCTGTGAAAAGAACGCGACAAAAGAAGGTCTTCCGTCATGAAACTGCTAGCTATAACCCCAAAAAAGCATCAAAAAGCTTTTAGTGTAATGCCTTCAATATTGCACTCGAGTTGCATTTCTGATGAAGTTCGGCATTTTTTTCCCCTAAGACGATTTATTCTAGCCAGTGAAAAGCCTGTCGAATGCAAAGGGGCTGCATTTAATATTTCCACAAGTGTGTGTTTCGTTTAGAGTCTTTCTACCATTGCCCGTTTTAACGTTTGATCTGAAGGTGAAAGATCTTTCAGTAAGTTAGCTACCATCAAAGATTATCTACGTTCTACAATGAACCATGAGCGATTGTGCAACTTGATAATTCTTTTAATTGAATCAGATATAGCTAATAAAGTTTCTTATGAGAATATATATACACACATATATATATATATATATATATATATATATATATATATATATATATATATATATATATATATATATATATATATATTTAAGTTTAATTTTGCTGTGAGCATATATTCAGCAAGAGTGCTCGATGAATGATATCAGAGCTATATAATTGATTTTTTGACGAGATTAAATAAAAATAACTACATGATTTTTACTACAAAAAGTTTCATGCGTTTAGCAATCATCAGGTAAAAAATACATTGTTTTTTTCGTTAAAAAATATACTTAATAAACATCGTGGCGTTCAAAAACAATTATAAAACTATAACTATTTGCGAGCGTGGTTTGGTTTTTTAATCTTTGGGCTCGTGGTTGTCAAGCAAGAACTTGTTTTCGTGACGGCACTTAGAAATAATTTCTGTTTTTTTATTTAATAATTTTTTTTATTTAATAATTTTTTTTTGCGTACCTTTGTATATATAGGAATAAATGAATATATGTTCTTTTTATATATAGGATATATATATGCTCTTTGTATATATAGTACCTATATATATATATAGTATATAGTACATATATATGCTTTGTATATATATCGTATATATGCTTTGTATATATAGTACCTTTATATATATATAGTATATATAGTACGTATATATGCTCTTTGTATATATAGTACCTTTGTATATATAGGAATATATGAATATATGCTCTTTGTATATATAGGAATATAGGAATATATGAATATATGAATATATGCTATATGGAATATAGGAATATATGAATATATGCTCACAGCAAAATTATACTTATTTATATCGCTCCTTACGCTAATTAGTTAAGCACTCTACTGCATAGATTCCACACCATGGAGAAAATTAATTTTAACTACTCGTCAAAAATATACCAGTACCAGACGAAACCAGTTATAAACTGCAGCTGATAGAAAAAACAGAAAACTTCATCAAGCGAATCCGCTGGAAAACATTTTTTTATTTAAACAAAATGAAAGAAAACCAGTCATTAACAAATGAAACTTTTGGGTTCAAAACGAATAACACGCCACCCCAGTGCAAAGAATTAGAAAATTTTGAAAACGATTTACTCAACTTAATAAACCTTATAAAGTTTAAAAAAGTACACAGCGAATTTCAGAATAAATTAAAAAGAGACATATTAAGTATAAAAAGCAACCCGAATGTTTTATTATTCGCAGACAAAACAAATAATATTTATCAAGTTTCCACTCAGGAACACATTAAACTTCTTAACGAAAACATCACAAAAGCGTATAAAAAAGCCCCACAGAAACTCGAAAACTCTATTAACCTCGAAGCTAAAATATTGCAAACACACTCAACTTAAGCAAACGAATAAAAATAATCGCAAAGTCTGAAGCTTTTATTACACTTAAAAACCACAAGAACTCGTTCCAAAACAATAAACCCTGCCGTCTATTGAACCCTGCCAAAAGTGAACTTGGTCACATAAGCAAAAAATACCTTGATACTATAAATAAAAAAATTAGAACTGTATTAAGTTTAAACCAATGGAAAAATACCACTGATGCAATCAAATGGTTTGAAAATATACCAGATAAACAACATTGCGTTTTTATTCAATTTGACATTGTCGATTTTTACCCTACTATTACATCAGAAATACTAAGTAATGCAATACTGTTTGCAAAAAAACACACAAGTATTAGCGAAGAGAACATCAGAGTCATTAAACATTGCAGAAACATGGAGGAAAAACTTAGCACACGACTGCTTTGATGTCACAATGGGTTGCTTTGACGGTGCAGAAGTTTGTGAACTGGTGGGCCTATATATATTAGACTCACTATCAGAAATAATAAATAAAGAAGACGTTGGACTATATCGTGACGATGGTCTGATGATACTTCGTAAAAAAACTGGATCACAAATTGATAGAATACGAAAAAACATAATTAGAGTTATAAAAACGATCGGTTTTAAAAGAGAGATTTAAACAAACCTACCCGCAGTCAACTTCTTAGATGTATCCTTTAACTTAGAAAAAAGCTCCTACCAACCTTTCAAAAAACCAAATGAATATCTTCGTTACATCCACTCTGATTCCAACCACCCCCCGCAAGTAATAAAGCAAATCCCCACCTCTATCAACAACAGATTATCACAAAACTCCTCGAATGAAAAAACATTAAATTTATCTATACCTGAATACGAAGATGAACTAAGAAGAAATGGCTTCACTAATTTTAATTTAAAGTATAACCCCCAAAAAAGAGAAAAAAAGACAAGAAAAAGAAATATAATATGGTTTAACCCCCCTTACAGTAAAAGCGTCTCTACCAATGTCGGACATATCTTCCTGAACTTAATCGACAAACACTTTCCAACATCCCACCCCCTAAGTAAACTATTCAATCGAAACACCATCAAATTGAGTTACAGCTACACTAAAAATATCGAAAGTATAATAAAAAGCCACAACAAGAAAATTAGTTCAGAAAGACCAAAAGAATACCCACCCTGCAATTGCATAAAAAAAGAAAACTGCCCTATAATAGGAAAATGTAGAGCCTCTAATGTTATTTATAAATGTATAGTATCCCCCCCCCCCCCCTAACACCCCAGAAAAAGTATATATTGGCCTAGCAGAAGGTGAATGGAAGAAAAGATGGGCTAACCACAAACACTCATTCACAAACAAAAAGATAAAAAATTCAACCACTCTTTCAAAGTATATATGGCAGATAAAAGAAAACTTAAAAATAACACCAAAATTAACTTGGTCAATAATTAAACAAGTCCCGCCTACAGCAACGTAACAAAAAAATGCTTGCTTTGCCTTCATGAAAAACTTTGCATAATATTATACAAAGGTACGCAAAAATTATTAAATAAAAAAACAGAAATTATTTCTAAGTGCCGTCACGAAAACAAGTTCTTGCTTGACAACCGCGAGCCCAAAGATTAAAAAACCAAACCACGCTCGCAAATAGTTATAGTTTTATAATTGTTTTTGAACGCCACGATGTTTATTAAGAGTTTATTTTTTGACGAAAAAAATAATTTTATTTTTTCCTGTTATTTGCTAAACGCATGAAACTTTTAGTAGTAAAAATCATGTAGTTATTTTTATTTAATCTCGTCAATATATATATATATATATATATATATATATATATATATATATATATATATATATATATATATATATATATATATATATATATATATATATATATATATATATATATAGTAACAATTTATGCGCTCTTTATCTTAAAGTGGCAAACGTCAACTTTTAAAAAAAATAAAGTTATTGATAACAATGATTACAATATAAAGATATCGTTGCTAGATACCTTATATAGAGATATCGTTACTAACGGTATCTTTTTTTTTTTTTAAACAGTTCAGTTTACATTTGTTAGTTCAGCTTATATTTGTTGTAGGTGGATCAAAATTAAAATTAGGCAAAACAATTTTATTCCAAAAATGGGGGCGCGATAATCAATGCAAAATTGGTTAAAGTTTGTTCCACAAAAAGGCTCATATAGAAGGCTCATATAGAAGGATATAGATGTCCAAAATTACACTGAAAGTTTCAATATTTATCAGTTACTAGTATGTTTTTTTTACTTCTTAAGGCCGATTTTCACTTAAACTTATTTTTAGTTTTGAGAAATACTTTTGTTGATAACAAAAAATTTCTTTTGTTGATAATAAAAATTAAAAAGAAACACAAAATTATATTTACATGAAAAATACATGCTTTATAAAAAAAAGAAAAAAAGAATATACAAATAAACTCTATAATTTATTATAAACTTTCAAAACTTTTACAATTAAAAAAATATATTATATAAATATTTCAAATATTTATTTTTGTAAACAAATATTAAAAGTTTAAAAGTTTTACGGCTTTGCAAATGTGGCTCTTAGAAATGAGCCATAGTATTAAAATAATAGCTCGTTTGATAATATATTCTTAAAACAATATATGTTAGAAAACTCAAAACTTAACAAATCTCGAATTAACACAAGTCTTAAAACATTACAACAGAATACTCTAAAATTTCATTTCGCTTAGTCAGCGGCTTTTGGAGTGAAAGTATTTCCATAGTTTATTTATTATTTATACAGCTATTATAAAAACAACAACATAGCAAATAAAAATTAAATTTTAGAAACTAAATAGAGAAAATACCATCACTTATCACCTATAAACCCTTCAAAGTTATTGGTAAAAGATAAGTTTGTTTTGATTGTTACAAACACTACCTCGTTTTGAAATATCTCCATTCTCCGTCGCAGATATTTATGAAAAGGTCTTTTTTCTAATGGTTTAAAAAATACGTCAAAACTGCGTGCGTGTCGTTATCGAAATATCGAAACTAACCGATATTTTTTACGACAACGGGTTTTGATATGAATTGCTATGATCAGATATGTTTCGATATGATTCCGATAAAATATCATTTGGGTTTCGATTTGCACGATATCAGTATCGCTTTTAGCTATACATATTGCATAATTTATCGCTAAAAAATGTATAACGATATTTTTTGAGTTTCGATATGATTCGATACGTTCCGATAAAATATCGTTTGGTTTCGATATTTTACAATATTTTGTATTAAATATAACTAAATGTTAAGTTGTTTTATATTAGATATTTTACAATACTTTGTATTAGATATAACTAAATGTTAAGTTAAGCTATTTTGCAATATATTTTCTCAATTCATTGATTAAAATATTAAAAATTAATAATCGCCTAAGTTTGAATGCCGTTTTTTAAATTAAATTGTCAAAAACGGCTCAGGCGGGAGAACGATCCAACTGTTTAGTTTTTTAAATAAAAACATACCGTGGTGTGACCTATGCTTTAAGAAAGTCCTAGTTTAAGAAATGACAAATTTCGTATATAAAAGAAACATTTGCGGAAAATAATTTTGTTGTTTTAACTTGATATATGGGGTCATGATGATTTCCTAATTATATTGATGTTTTAATCGTTTGTGGGTAAATCAATTTTTAATTACAACAATTGTAGTAATTTTAAATTGAAATCACGTTACAATTGAATCAAGTTACTATTTGAAATCATTCTTTAAGCGATCATCAAATATTAAAATATTTTCACATGCTCTATTTTTTATCAAATCATGTAACATACTGATAGTTTAAATGCCTTATATCCCATAAATCAGTACAAAAACAAATTTATTTTATTTTTTCAAATATTTATTTATTCAATCAAATTTGAATAATAAATGTATATATATGTTAATAAATTGTTTACTTTGGCAATTTTACCGTTACTTTAGCAATTTTAAGTTGATCAGGGAAAACTCCTTGGCTAACGCAAAACAAAAAGATTTTAAAATTCCTTTTAGGATATTTCAATGCAATTAAGATTTGTTGTTTTTTGAGGTAAAAATTCAAAAGAATTACCAGTATATGGAATAATTATTGCTAAGTTAGCTTAAGTCTTAAATAAATTAAAAAATCAAAATTACAAATAAAGTTTTATTTATTTCTTTTTTTACATTAAATAGTGCACTTGTCAGTAATTTTATTAAAGTTATTTAGGTTTTTAAAAAATTATTTTTTCAGTCGGAAAAAGTAATATCGTATGAACCGATAAGTATCGTTTTCGTTTGAGTTACAATGTGAGTTACGATATTTATGGTAATTGAACGATAAATATCGTAATGAATCGATAAACATCGAAACAAATTTTTTGGTTACGATATTATCGTAATATAAAAAAACTTACGATACGCACATTCCGATATCTTATCGTATCGTATCGTATGTGTGTGTGTGTGTGTGTGTGTGTGTGTGTGTGTGTGTGTGTGTGTGTGTGTGTGTGTGTGTGTGTGTGTGTGTGTGTGTGTGTGTCTGTGTGTGTGTATATATACAATATATAAACTTAATAAATCCCATTTATTAGTTTAAACTAATCTCAATATTATATGGCCATATAAATCTTACTTCTTTTCTAGACTTAGAGGAAGTTGTGATAACAGTGGACGATGTTGATGATCCAGCAGTCCATGTTAAGCCTATCAACTTATCCACTTATAAGATTGAACATTTAAAACAATGGCTAATATATCGTGGAGATTTATTGCAAGGTGTTAATACTCTCAAAGATGTACATGAATTTTTTTTTAACGTGATTAAAGTATGGCTTTAACAGCTAAAGTTTTACTCGATTATTTGGAATTCAACACTTGCGCAATACTATATCTGTTATATCTTTTTTTGTTATTCTATTATTAAAAACTATTATTATTATATAACTATATATTATTATAAAATTTAGTATTGCTGAATTAAAAATTTAGTTTATAAAAAAATAGCTTATGAAAAAAAAATTTTTTTTTTGTCTTTTTATATTCTGTTTATATGTCTCTTTTTATGTTCTCTTTTAAATTTATTGATTCTTGAAGAAATAAATAACAATTTAAAGACATTTCATTTCAGTTTGAAATTTGATTTGAAATAATAATCAATGCAATTTTTAAATGTTTAATTTTCATGTTTAAAACATATGTAATTTTTTTAGGGTATTGAGGCATATCGATATGGATACATCAGAAATAATTGTTACGCCAGAAAAAAAATGGCTTTTAAAAAAAGCTGAAAAATTAAAATTAAAAATCAAACCATTTACTGATGTAAACACTTGTGATATCAGTTGTCCTGAATTATTTTAACTGGAACTACTTAGTTTAAATCAATCAGATGGTTGGACGAAAAGTCTCAAAGATATACCACTTTTTACAATAAAAAATATTCTAAAATATACCAAAGATGTTAACTTCAATGTACTTTCATAATCAAAAATTTTGAAAAAAAAATTTCAAAGAGGTGAGCAGTTTGTTGAAGAAAAATTTATTGATTTAAATTCTGTATATACTAAGCAGAGCAATGGTTTATTCTGTGTAAAAGGCATTTATGCTGGCAGCTTAAGAAAAATAGATAGATGGTCTATAACAATTTAAAAAAAGTTAACTGCAGATATTATATTTAGTTTCTGTCAATATCCAGCGGGAAAGTTAGGTACATGCTCACATTCCTATGCACTCTTAAAGCTCTTAGCAAAATGGGTGGTAGAGGGAATTGATAAGGTACCAGAAGAAAAAGCATGCACATGTGTCTGGTCTGTTCCGCAAAGTAGAGGCAGAATAGAAAAACCAGTGATCTGCAAATAAAATCCTCACAAAGCAAAAAACTGAAACAAGATCAAAATAAAACAACTACTGAAAATAAAGGGATCTACTTTGCATAATGCATGTGAATCATCAATGGAAAAAAATAAGGAAAAAATTTCTAACTTGATAAACAATCTCAATTATTAGCCCTGATTTACATTTTCTTGGAATAGTTCATCAGAATTACCAAAAATCATTAAAATAAATTTTGGCATGATGCCAGAAGGGTTTGTACTTGCTATTCATACACCAGTAATGCAACCAAACTTTAAAGTATATTCAAATCTTAAAGATATAACAATTATGCCAATATTTAATAGCTATAAATATCCAGTAACCCATTTAACAACAATGGTTGTAATCTTGATGAGCATTTACAAAAAGTCACAGATTTAAAGGCATTAAAACTAATTGAATCACTAAAATTTAAAAGTGATGACATTAATCAAATCGAGAGATTGACACGCGATCAAGCTCGTTGATCACTTTGGTTCGAATAAAGAAATAACCCTTTTACAGCATCATTGTGCAATAAAATAAAATGTGTAAACGGTAAAAATGGGCTTAAAACAACAGCATACAATATCGTGCTTCGAAAAGATAAAAATATTGGTAACAATATTGCCCAAAAGAAAATGAACCATGGTAAGTTTTACGAACCATAGCAATTTCTAATTACGAAAAATATCTCTTGTCTAAGAATCATGTTGTAACTATTGAACCATTTTTATTCTTGGAGCAACTCCAGATAGAAAAGTTTAAGTTGACGGGCTTTTCGGAATCATAGAGGTAAAATGTAGTGAAGAATATAAAAATGTTGACCCCAAAGACATTTGTTTATGTCTAAAATTGCTTGTATTAAATATAATGAATGAACTGAATTGATCACAATAAATGAGGACCATAGTTATTATGACCAAATACAAATGCAGTTAGCTTTAATCATGGTGTGACTTTATATTTTATACTAATAAAGGAATGGTTATTGATCGTGTGCAGTTCAATAATGAAAAATGGGACAAGCTAAAAAAAAATATTCTTGATTTCTATTTCATTCACTTATTAAAAAACCTTGTTGACCATTCAAAAGATAACTTAGAAAGTGCTCTATTTGTTGATGAAATTAGCATAATTATTAAGTAAAACAATATTTTAAAATAATTTTTATTTTCAATTTATTCTTATTATTTAAAAGTAGACTTTTTAACACCTTCCACCCAACCCCCTCATTCTTGTATACAGCTGTATGCTTTCAACGTCTCTTCCCTTCCTGTTTTACATAATTTTTGTTTTTTAACAAATCCGGGCTCTGGTTGATGTTTTATCTCAGAGTACTGTTTTTTTTAGTTTCACCAAGGGTGTTTGACTCGGTATGCAAATTGTTATTTAGAATTTTATTTCAAGCAAATTTTCCACTTAGTTTTAGAATTTTATTTTATTTTCTTAAGTGGTTTTTATTATGTCATATATATTATAATATTATAATTTACTAAAAAGTTGTTGCTTTTGGATTCTATTTGCATACTACTTTAAAAATTCAGATCATAAATCATTAACGTCAGTAAATATGCAAATATAATATTTTTGTTAAAGATTCTGTAAAGTTTTAAATCTGTTTACAATTTTGTTATGAATAGAGCTAACAAATGTTATTTGTTATTTACAAGATAAAAGTAATAAACATTTAGAATAACTATTAATTTTAATTACTTTAAAGGAAAAGAACATTAATGTTAAAAGTTCAAAAATAACTTGTCAAATTTTCTTTGTAAAAGCAAACGCACTTTTAGAAATGATTTCAATAGTTTAACATCTGTCATATGTTTATCTTTTAAATCATAAACTAAGAGTCCAAGTTAATGAAAAACTTCAGATATGCGGCGTTAAAGATTTTAAGAAACAAACAACTAAATTTGAAGGGATTATTTTATTATTACTTTGTTGACATTTTTTTCAATTACCCCTTTAAAATAAAACAAATGAAAATGTTGCCTTGGCTATTCTGTTCATAAATTCGACATTTATAACTTGTCTAACTTATTTAATGAAGTGCACCAACAAGCAGGAGAGCCATAGGGCTTTGCACTCCATCTGTAAATTGTCATGTTTTGCCTAAGGTTAGCTCTCGATTCTGGATACTTTCCTTTTCTTGATAGGCACTTTATGTAAAGAGTCAACATCAGGAGTTATTTTTTGATAAATAAGATATTTTTAAGCTTTTAAATTTAGTTATTTTTTTAAATATTTTTTTTTGTACTTTTTTTTGCATTTTTTTAATTTCTATCTTTTTCTCTCTGTTTTCTAAATTCTAAGCAAAATCGTTCTAAAGGTAGTATGCAGCATCTTTACGTTTCTTCGCTTTACTTTACATGTCAGCTCTCTGGTACTTCCTATAATATATATATATATATATATAATATATATATATATATATATATATATATATATATATATATATATATATATATATATATATATGAGTTATTAAAGAATTTTGATATATTTAACTGTGATGATTTTAAATGCTTTTAAATTAGCTTACCTGTTCAATTTAATTTTTGATAATTGGATCTTGGAGATTTGACAATAAAGCAGCTACTGATATAATTTGATTTTAAAGAACCTATCATGTTCATAGGGATAACATAATCAAATATGTGATAACACTTTAACCTCTGTATCATTCTTTCCAAATGGATTCTTTCATTTGCAATTTGTTGACTAAAAACTGTTTACTCAATAGTAAATTGTTCTCTACCCCTTAAAAAAGATGGTAAAACAAGATTAACACCAAGTGATCTGAGGTATTCTGCTATTGTAAAGCTACGGTCACTCATTACACTTTCACTTGGATTCCATAATGCTTGACTTAAAAATCCACTTTTAATAACAGTTTCTTTGTCGATAATACTCCCTGGGTAGGCATTTGAAATAAATATAAATCCTCCCCAGGTGCAATTCCTACTAAAGCTTTAACTGTTGTGTGACTTTTGTAATCTGAATACATAATTTTGTGCATAAATAATTTAGATGTTTCCACCTTAAACTCTACACAATCAATGATACACTTCACAGTTGGGTACTTTTTTTTTTTTGGGTACTTTTTTGGGTACTTTTTTGGTTTTTGGGTACTTTTTTGGTTTTTGGGTACTTTTTTTACTTCATTGATTGCGGCATTGTTTTCGTAACTTGCTCCATACTAGGCCATATGCAGATTGATCCAAGTCTTATATACATAAAATTTTCCATGTATTTACAGTATTTGAGACTGTTTCTTCTGAAATTTTGTATAAAAACGATAAATGACGAAGATCAAAATTCCTGCGTAAACGAGTCAACGAATAAATGCATCAAGTGGCTTTAATGCTCTTGGACGTCCGGTTGATGAACTTATTTTTGTTTTTTGGTTGTTGAATAAAATTATGTTTTTTCCATTTTCACCAGGATCTAAAAACTCTAAAACAGCTTTTAAAATGTTTATTGATGGAAACTCAGTATAATGATTACAACTTTCATCATTTTCCATAATATGATCAGTGAAACAAATGCAACGTACACCAAGATATTCATTACTCCTTTCTAAATCAACCTTTAATATGTGGTTCTCCTTTTCCAGTTTATTCATGCATTTTTTTATTCATTTCTTTCATCCTCTACTAATTCACCTTCGGCAATATCAATTTTAAAGTCTTCTTCCTCTAGTGGCGCTGACAATGATTTTGATAAAGAAGAATCTTCTTCTATAACTGGCATTAAAAATGATGTTGATAAAGAGGAATTTCCTTCATTTAGCGGCGGTAACAATAGTGTTGATGCAGACAAATCGTCATCGAAATTTTGAAGTTGAGGCCTGCATATTTTCTTTAAATATTGTCTGAAACTTGGTGATTTTCTAGATTTATGTTCCACTGAAAAGTTATTATATGAGTGCAATATCGGCTTTTTACCTTTTTCCAAGTCTTATCCGTGTACCACCAGGAGTTCTATGGATCATTTCTTCTAAAAAATGCTTCAGACAAAATCGAGTAGATTTTGTTATTTTTAAATTATCTTTATTTTCTTGTCTTTTTATCAAGTTGCACCAAATATTTCTTTCTCCAGTTTCGGCTGGAAATGTGAAAAAACTAATATTTGTTGGAACTCTAATTCTATCTACAAAATCATAGCTATATGAAAAACATTTATAAGAAGCTCATTGCAACCCAGATAATACCGACATTTTTAAATATCGTTGATTTATTTTGATTGTTTTAAACACTGTCTCGTTTTCACGGAATGCTTTATGAAAAGGCCTATTAATTTGTACGTAGATTTGGCGGATTTTAAGAGTTCTTCCGCACCAAGATGTTATAAGAACATTAAAGTTTATGTATGTTTCCATGTACGTCCATAAAACAAACTTTTTTTTAAATTTACGTAAAAGAATTAACTTCATAATTGAAGACCACACTGGAAAAACGATCAAGCTACATTTTTATTGTTTTGAGTAAATAAGATTTTAAACTTCAAAAAACTTAAACTTTATTAACTAGAAATAAGATGCGTTTTAGTAATGGTGATCAGGATTAGTTGAAAACTAAAAAGGTTATTTTTAATTATCAGTGTCCAAGCTACTTCCTTCAAAACCGTCAATGATGTCTGTAGTTAAGGTTGAAAGGTTGTCAAAGAATGCATGGTTTTTTCAGGTCGACAAAAGCGCTTGAGAACCTGGGGATCTTTATACTTTTCTTTGTTGAACGCCAGATCAGTAGGTTAAAGCTGCATCAGCGTTAGAAGGTTACTAAGAATTCATCCCTTCTTCTAGGATTTTGCTAACACAGTGGTTTCCATTGAGCCATTTCAATTATTTCTATATGACACAAACTTGGGATGCTGAGCCTCAAATCATATTTCCTGCACTGGCCTTGTGGGAAAGGGACATGTTGCTTTAAAGTTTAGTTTCATGTGGTCAATAAAGCTCAAAAACTGGTTGCGAGAAACACGAATAACATTGTATGGTCTTGATTTAGCTCTAGCTTCTTCTAGGACTCTACACCAGTCTTTTGGCAACTCCACATCAGCCTTTTGGTTTACTAGGCCCTTGTCTCTGTCACACTCCATGTAAGAGTGTCTTCTAATGGGGAAAGTCAGTTTGACAGTCTTGAAGTGCTAGTAGGTGTGGATCATTGTTTAAAAGAAACGAATGATGGTGAAATTTTTGTTTTGTCCAGCACATCCATCACAAAAAGCCTCCAGGTCACTAACATTACTCGAAAGATAATTGATTGAAAAATGATACAACATTGACGCAACGTCATCTGCACCCTTCTTTTGTTTGGTTTCGTTGTAGGTATATATATATATATATGTACATCATTTGTGGACTACACGTAAATGTTAAAAGATAAAAAAGTAAGTTGGCAACGATAGTAGACGTCATTACACGTCTTGTTTGGTATAGATTGATTTTTTTGATAATCAAATGATATTGTCTCAACCGCTTCAATTGCTTGAGCACGTCTGTGTGCCTCCAACTTTCTTGTGTAAAATGTATCAGCTTTGCGTTTGTGAAGTTCATGTTGCTTGGTCAATTTTTCTTTTTCCACACGTACGATATCTACGTCTCCTTCATTCTTTAAGATGCATTTTTCCACATGCTCTATTTTTAAAAATAACTCGTCACAAGTTGCGCAAATGTCTTTCCTTGGGTATCCAAAACCTATATTGAAGGGGTGGGGTGTGGGTGGTAAGAGTTGCACATTTTTGTTTAACTGTTATCCTGTTGTTGCTACATAAAAAAATTTCTCGTGCTTACAAGTTTTTTTGTCACAAATAAAATTTGAATTATTTCTTTTGTTAACAAAAGAATCTCTTCCTTTGCCCTTCCCGTTTAAATATGAATAGTCCACACTTAATCAAAAAAAAATATATATATTATTAATCCTCCTAGTGGTAGTGCTAGTATAAGCTATAAATTAATCAATATTTTTCCATAAACAGTCAACCGTTACGACTACAGTTTGTCTAAGTTTGTAATGCTAAATTAAAATTATTATCAAAATTTAACTGTCATTAGTATGGTAATTAGTTTATTAATTTAACTGTTATAAGTCGACGTTACACTATCTGTATAGTATAGTTTGCTAAACAGTGTGAAAAAAGGGTGCGATTCACAAATATCAACTCGAAAAAGAGGTTCCACTGGTTGTTTAGCAATAATACGATAAAAATACAGTCAACTAGTATTGCTACAGTCTACAACTAATATAATTAGTAACAAATTATGATACTTCTGTATTACAAAATCATACAAAATTATAAATTATATTGCTCAATAATATTTTAATCTAGCAGTACCAGACCTAGTCATGATTAACTTTGTAATTCAGAAATAGCTATATGTAAAGATGCTTTTTCAATGATTTATAATTATGATAATATAAATTATTATAATAATTATCACTATTATGCATTTTTAAATAGGCATACTTTGTGTAATAATTATATTTCGCTACTTACCTTTTGAGGTTAAAGCTTAATTGATGGCTTGTACTTTTCTGTTTATAATGCCAAATAAGGCAATAAAGGTTTTGAAGCAGACTTTCTGTTCTACATAGGTTCCACCACGCAGGACTTGTACATGATAAGAACAGCTAAATTCATGGAACTGGGCTTCCCCTTCACGACGAGTAGGTCTTCTCTTCAACACTTTCTTTATTGTAATAAGAGAAGATAGGAATGAGTCTTGTTCGTCTTTTGAAGGATAAGCATTGAATGCTTTAATAAGAGCTACTATGTCTTCTAGATTTGTTTTTTCAAAGCACTGCAAAAATGTGCAAAGGCAATTATTGCCTATTGAATGGTTTTCTTCGGCTTGTCCGTCACTAGTGGAAAATCAGATGCATCCGCCATTTCAACCGATTTGTTTATAATTTTCTCAATTCTGATTGGTTTAGCGTTGTCATATGTTTTGCAGCGAGCAATGTGATCGTCTTCCAGTGGGCAGATAGACTAGAAAGCTAAATATCTGTGTAATTTGATTGATTTTCTAGTTATACAGCCAATTATTTTATAGTTAAACTGCAGCCAAATATAACAGGGGCAAAAACCCCCCGAAAAGCAAAAATGTAGCTTGATCGTTTTTCTAGGATAGTCTTCAATTTTTTTGCAGACAAATATGGAAACATACATAAACTTAAATGTTCTCAAAACGACTAAAAAATCCGGCCAGTTTACCAGCTTCAATAATATTAATTATAAACTAGAACTCGTTTTAAATCTGATTGACAGGGCCTTCGAAACCAAATGCAACTGGGTAAGTTTTTCTCTAGACGTTGTAAAAGTTGAACAAACTTTCCAAAAAAATTCTTTCTCTTTGAACTTGTTTGACAAAAATTTTAAAAATTTACTAAACAACCTTATCTCTCCTGAAGAAATCATGTTATCTTCAAAACCATTTGATATATATTACTTTAAACTCCCTTAAATTAAACAAATTTCAAACAGCCTTCAACACCAATTAAATAAATATATTATATTTATTTAATTGGTGTTGAAGGCTGTTTTACTTTTCTTATACTATATACTTTTCCTTTATTGATAGAGCTTTCTCCAAGTATGAGCTCAAAATTAAGGAACGTGTCCATATTGAAATGGAAAAACCTCTTTTTGATACGTAATTAAAATCATACATTATTACTATAACAAAATAATGTCTCAAATATTTTACTTTTTATTTCTTATTTTGTTTATTACTAATTACTTTACACCTTTTGTATAATCTTTTGCAAAATTTTATGGTAATTATTTACTTTATGAAATCTACTTATAGCAACTATTATAAAAACGATTAAACTTTTAATAAAGCCAAAAAAAAAATTGTTTATATTAGAGTTGTTAACCGGAACTTTCGTACAATTCCGGAAAAATAAAATTCTTTCGGAAGGATATTGAGAATAAGGAATTTTCTTTTTTCGTACCGAATTTTACAAAACAAAAAAAACCGCCGATGTTCATTTCGCAAATGCTTCTTACGAAATGTTGTCTTCCGCAAGTTAAATTACGAAACAAAACTATTTTGCAACATACGAAAATAGGGCTTACGGAAGTCGCACTTGCGAAATGAGCTATTTCGCTAAACGACGTTTCGGAGTCTATAACAAAATTTTGTTGGCCAAACAGATATAATTGTAAAAAATAAATATTTTATATACCCAAATGTTTAAAATAAAATTTCATTTTCAGTAGTGCAACATATGAACATTTTAAAGTTTTATATTTGAAAATAATGATAAAAAACCAAATTTCTTTCTAAACGAAAGTCTTTCGCACCGCAACATGCGAAACAGCTCTTAACCGAGAAAAACTTACGAAACGCGGCATAATAAATATATTTAATTACATTTTATGAATCAAATACGTATAATTAACTATGTAATTAAAACACTAATTTTTTATATGATATTGATAAGTTACAGTTTTAAACTTTTATAAAAAAATCAAGACTTCCATAAAATATACTAAAAATGTCTTTCAATGAACAAGAGTTAAATAATGAACATAACTTAAACATCATAAACTTTCCCATTTTGGGGGAAAAAAGAAAATTTAGACCTTGTAAGTCATTTGTTTGGGATCACGTAGACTTGCCTCAAAAAAATAATAGATTTGTAATATGTCAACATTGTAAAATAAAGTATCCTGAGGACAATAGTAAATGGAAAATAAAATGGTCCGGCGATTCCACAAGCAACATAATTTGGTATCTAAAATCTGTTCATAAAATATTTGGACCATCGAATTGTAATATCAAAAGACAAGAACTAGATGTTCTTTACGATTTAGATTTGGAAAAAAATGAAGAAATAGAAGTTGATGAAAACAGCTACATAAATAAAAGGTTTACATTAAAAAGACAAGAAGTTATAACTGAGAAATTGCTTGATTTCCTTCTCAAAACCAATATGCCGATGTGCCTTGTAAATCACCAATCATTTATTGATTTTGTTAAAAGTTTAAATCAAGATTACAAACTGCCTCAACGACAAACAATATCATATACTTTAGTTCCAAAAATGGTAAGTATTTTATACAAATATATAAATATTTATATATATATATATATATATATATATATATATATATATATATATATATATATATATATATATATATATATAACTATGTTTTTTTTAAGTATAAAAAGGTAAAGATAAATGTACAAAAAGATATGAACGAGTCATCATATGGTTCGCTCACACACGATATTTGGACTTTAATTTTGCATGAAGCCTATGAAAAATAGCCTATGAAGGGCTATTTTTCATGATGTTGATAAAAATAACCGTCTTTGAAGTCGAGTTCAGGGTTTATATAACTTGACCAAATCACATAAATCTCCATTTATCACTTCAAAAATCAAAGAAATATTACAAGAATGGAATATCGAAAATAAGGTACACAATTATAGAAAATTAACCCATAGATTGCAAATGCAGTGAAGGCTTGTAGAAACCCACATTTTTTATAAATATATCACAAGAAGAGTATGGGTTATACAAATTTTTTTAAATTTAGGCTCTATACGCTGTAGCAGACTCTGGATTTAACATGAAAAAAACTTTAACAGATTTAGATCCTCTATTAAATTATTTTCCATGCGTTGGTCATAAAATAAATTCATGCGCAGTCGATTTTTTAAAAAAATTCATTATCAAACGATAAACCAACTGTAAGGGTATGTACTTTTTTAAATTATTTTTAATATTACGTTTATTATAGTTATAAATAAATATTATAATGTTATAGGGAGAAATATCATAAATATAAAAAAGTTTAATAAAGATGACGAATTACGAACAATCGAGATAACAGAAGCTGAAGCTCGAAAATATGAAGAAATTAATTTACTTAAAGATAAACTTAATAGCTTGATTGCAAAGTGCAAATCATTAGTTGGTTTATTTAGACATAGTGAAGGTAATTATTTTATAGAAACTTTTCAGAATTATTTTTTTTGAGATTTTTAGAGCATGAATTATTAATTACATTATTCAGTTCATTATTTATTATTATTTAATATCTATATATTAAATAATGATAATATCAGAGCCAACGGCGGTGGTTCTGTAAAAAAAATATTTTTTTACAGAACCACCTAGGTTTTTTTGATATTTCAGATATAACACTTCACTTATTGTGTTAACTCCAAACTTCAAACTTAAGTATGTTCATGTCTATAACAAATAACGAGGCTTTGCAAAAAATCGTGATGATGGAGGCCTGGGAACAAAATTACCCTAAAGTTTTCAACTTTACAATTTTATACTAAGTTTAAATTCATCAACGGGTTTTAAATTTCATTTAAATTGCAAAAATCATTACTATGCAAACTTTTCGCCCCGCCCCCCTACTCCCTTAAAATGTGGGGGTTGTAAATTTGCATAG